>NC_056745.1:43606074-43718574 GCF_019279795.1 Protopterus annectens
ATACTCCTTCTCGATCTCTCCGCACCTCAAATCAGCAATTGATTGATGTCTACCACCCTAACAAGTCTGTTGGTAAGCAACTCTACAAGCATTCTGTGGCCCAAGCTTGGAATAAACTTCCCCTGGATATATGCTCTCTCTCTCATACTCCACTATTTAAAAAAGAACTGAAGACACATTTACTCAATTCCAGAACCTGTCCCTGCTATGACCCTACTTAGCTCTCCACTCCTCCCACACTCCTATCTCTCTCATTACATCCTACTATCACTCTTGACTTTCCCCATCTGTTCAGCAACTAAGAATGAAATGTTTTCAAAGAAACAAAAAATGTAGTTGTTTATTTCTTCACATGTAGATGTTTATTTCTATTGCTTGCTATTATTGTTTGTAATACTTGTTTTTTCTTGTTCTGTGATCATATATTGTATTTGCTGGAGCTTTTCTCCTTGGGTCTCCACTGAAAATGGGAGAATTACCCAGTTGGACTAACCCGGTTAACAAATGTCAATAAATAAATAAATGAATTTACTCAGTTGCCTGCTACAGCAAAACCCATGGCTCACAGAGAGCTTACAAAGCCCCAAAGTGATCTCATTGTTGAAAGGCATCAGTCAGGAGAAGGGTACAAAAAACATTCCACAATTTGCCATGGCACATATGTATTAGTATGCAATATAACATAACTAAACCCACTAAAAATTGTATGATTATTACATTGAATCATTTAGGAAAAATTATTAATGCAAATATAGATTTAAAAATCTGGTTTGATCTTTTAAGACCATTTATAGTCACAAAAAACTTTCCACATAAAATATATAGAGAAATTATTAATTCCTGGGAACAGAAAGGATTTATTTGTTGGTTCCAGTGTATCAAACAACTAAAAGTTTTAGATATGCAAGTAATAAAAACATAAAATTCCACAACAGGACTGGCTAACTTTACAGAGTATTCTGTCATATTCGCAAGATTTAAGAAATACTTAAATTTATGAAATACATATACGAAATTATATATAATGACTGACATGGGAAACAGTATTTCAAAATTTTACAAATTATTAATAAACTATAAAACAACACCCAAAACCTCATATTGGAAATATATAACAAAAGGACACTCAATACAGTTAACTGAAGATAATAAAACAAATATCTTATTATCAATAAAATATACATCCTTTACACAATACTGGAAAGTGTTTAATTGGAAATGCTTGCACAGAGCATTCTTAACCCCACACAGAATCAGTAAAATTAGTTCTTCCATAAAAGGAGTATGTTGGAGATGTGAGCAAGTACACAATGCAGATTGGAACCACATTTTCTTTGATTGTGTTAAAATTAAGACATTTTGGAATTGTATTAACTTTCTACAAGCTTTATTTAATGAATCATTTTATTTAACTAAAGCTCTTGTACTATTAAATGTGAACGAACATCCTCATTTTAATAGGTCAAACATGCATCTAGTATGGACTATATTTGCAATTTCAAGGAAGTGTATAACAAGAAGATGGAATACAAACAGAATACGAACTTTGGAAGACTTATATAGCCTACTGAAGACCACAGCATTATTGGAAATTAAAATTAAAAAACTAAGAATTTATCCAAAGGCATTTATCAACAACCCTTGGGGGAAAATCATTGATTGATACTATACAATAATTAATCACACACTCTGATAATGGATTGGGCATATCAGGCTAATGTAAATAGTGTACAGTTATTTAAGATGTTATGTATAAATACTATGGAATTCATTTAAATGTATTTGAAAAATAAAAAAAGAATTTGAGAAAAAAAATTCCACAGCATTGGATATACCATGGAACACAGTGAAGACAGTCATCAAAAAGTGGAAAAAGTATGGGACTTCAGTGGCTTTGCAAATAACTGAATGTCCCTCCAAAATTGATGAAAAGACAAGATAAAAACTGGTCAGGGAGTCTGCCAAGAGACCTACATCAACACCGAAGCAGCTGCAGGAATTTCTGCCAAGTACTGGTTGTGTACTACATGTGACAACAATCTCCCATATTCTCCATATGTCTGGACTATGGGCTAGGATTGCAAGACAAAAGCCTTTTCTTACACAAAAAAAATATCCAGGCCTGGCTACAAATTGTAAAACAATACATCAAGTCTCCCAAAAGCATGTGAGAAAATGTGTTATGGTCTGATGAGACCAAGGTTGAATTTTTGGGCCACAATTCCAAAAGGTACATTTGGCAGAAGAACAACACTTTGCATCACCAAAAGAACACTATCCCCACGGTGAACCATGGTGGTGGCAGTATCATGCTTTGGGTTTGCTTTTCTTCAACTGGAACCGGGGCTTTAGTCATGGTGGAGGGAATTATGAACAGTTCCAAATATCAGTCACTTTTGGCCCAAAACCTTCAGAAGTCTACTAGAAAGATGAAGATGAATGTCACCTTTCAACATGACAATGACCTCAACCATACATCCAAATCAACAAGAGAATGGCTTCAGCAGAAGAAACTTAAAGTTTTGGAATGGCCCAGACAAAGCCCAGACTTAAATCCAATAGAAAATCTGTGGGGTAACCTGAAGAGTACTGTGCACAAGAGATGCCCTCGCAATATGACAGATCTGGAGCACTTTTGCAAGGAATAGTGGGCAAATATTGCCAAGTCAAGATGTGCCATGCTGATAGACACCTACCCAAGAATACTGAATGCTGTAATTAAATCAAAAGGTGCTTCAACAAAGTATTAGTTTAAGGGTGTGCACACACAACAAAGTATTAGTTTAAGGGTGTACACACTTATGCAACCAGCATATTGTACATTTTTTTTTTTTATATATTTTTCCCGTAACAGATTTCTTTGTTTTTCAATTGAACTGTACAGGTTATAGGTCACATTAAAGGTGAGAAAAGTTTTGAAATGATTTATTGTGGTCTCATTTTTTATATCACAAAAACCTGGCATTTTAAACAGGGGTGTTTAAACTTGTTATATCCACTGTAGATATATATAGATAGATGCAGATGTATACACATATAGATTTGTGTGTGTGTGTGCGTGTGCATGTGTAATTATAATAGTCAACAATACAAAGTCAACCAGTGTTCACTGTGGGTGAAACGGTGCGACTGCACACTTGGACAACTCATTATGTAACTGTATAACTGTCAAAACATGGACTTAAGTGGAAATCAAGAAAAAGCACAAATGGAAATATTTATGGAAGACTTAACTATGCCAAGGTTAAAGACAGATAAGGCTCAACAACTACCAGATAAGATAGGAGAAGAGATGCAAACAGCCAAGTATAATCAATCTGCAGGAATGTCTCCAGGAAAAGATGGTATTCCTGAGGAAGTTTGGAAGCTAGGAGCGGAAAAAAGTAATACAGATATGGAAGGTTTTATTTAACAGCATTTTAAAAGTAGTGGAGGCACCACCATCCTGAAAAAAAGCTGCAGTGGCTCCAATACCTAAAGATGGTAAAGACCCAGCTTCATATAGGCCCATTTCAATTTTAAACCATGATTATAATGCGTCTGTCTACAACAGCTAATATAATAACAAGGGTGTTGCCAGAATTGCTAGATATAGATTAATGTGGTTTAGTGGAGGGAACACAAATATTTGACATCATTAACAGAACAATGATGATGCAGAGGGAAGCAGAATGTAAGAAAATACCCCTGTTGTTGGTGGGTCTTGATATAGAGAAAGCTTTCTACACAGAAAGCTGGGATTTTACGAGTAGGACAATGAAAGCATGCAAATTCCCTAATACAATAATAAGGTTAATTAAAAGGATATACAAGGGATCGCAGGCAGAAATTAAAGTAGGAGGGGTCCTCTCTGATAAGTTGTGTCTGAACAGAGGAGCCAAGCAGGTGTTTCCTCTTTCACCCTTACGTAGAGCCACTGGCAAATAAAATAAGGGACTTAGAAATTCAAGGGTATAATTGGTATGATAATTAAGAAGAAATGGCTTTATTTGCAGATGATATTATTTTGTACCTGATAAAACCAGAAAAAGACACCTCAATGCTGTGAAACTTTCAGAGGCAGGTTCAAGTCTTTTCAGGATATAAAATTAAAGAAAGTAAAACAAA
This sequence comes from Protopterus annectens, assembly GCF_019279795.1. NCBI lineage: Eukaryota > Metazoa > Chordata > Ceratodontiformes > Protopteridae > Protopterus > Protopterus annectens. The sequence continues at coordinate 43,610,182 of NC_056745.1, forward strand.
GGCTATAGTTGTAAACAACATATCCACACAGGAATTGGCTCAGCAATACCCATTATTTATGGGGACACAAAATGAAGTATTTAGGGGTACGGGTTAAAAGAGATTCTATAATGGCATACAAGGATATGTGGGAAGAGACTAAATGAAAGATAACACAAAAACTGAGAAACCAGAAGCTCTTACATATGGATATGGAGAGTAAGATACAAGTAGTGAAAATATTTTTAATCCTTTTAGTTTTATACAAAGGTCAGGCATATTTTCATCAACCAAAAGATAATTTGTGGATAGTAATTATAAAGAGTTGAAGGATTTTATCTAGGAGGAAAGGAGGGCAAAAGTCAGGTGGGATATGTTGATCCTGCCAATAGAACAAGGTGGTTTAAGATTACCTGATTTAAAGGGATGTTTTAGAGCTACACAGTTAAGGCTCATACACAAAACACAAGCAGAAAGCTATAATACAAAGTGGAAAGAGATGATTATGAAGCACGGGGGAATCCAAGAAACACAAAAAGAGTGGGATTTTGGATGCAGACTCAAGGAAAATAACATCCATGCCGAATATCACATTCCTAAAATAGCAGAAGGTATTGTAAGCCAGCACAAGAAGACAGTCTGCCAATACAGATGACTGCAATTACAGGTACAGAAAATATGCAAGAGTAGGCTGGAATTTATTGGAAAAAAATGGCAAAGGAATCAAGATACTGGGGGCAAACAATCAGAGATGGAAATGTAATAGGATACAAACAAACTAAGAAGACATTTGGACTGCAGGCTTGAGATCACCTTCACTAGAGTATAGGCAAAGTGACCACGAGACAATATTTGCTCTCCTCTTCCTACCCAAACTCAGAAAGCCAGCAATCTACAAGCCTGTCAGGAGTCTTTCCAACTTCAACAAGGATACACTCCTTGCATCCCTCCAGGCTTAACGCTCCTACCATTAAATGAAGCTGTCCACCGCTTTAATGATACGTTTTCAAACATCCTAAATTCTCAGGCCCCACTGAGGCACAAGAAAGTCAAGTCTATTCCAGCCTCCTGGCTCACGCTACCAACCAAACAACTTCACTACCTATGAGATAAAGCATGGAACACCTGAGAAAAAGATAGGACCCCAAACTACTAACAGCATTGCAATCACCTTTGTAATAAAGCCGAAGCCCAAATAAATTCAGAGTTGATATTTTTTCCCTCTTCCTACAGAACCACCACACCAAATTTCACAAACTGTTCTGGTCTACCATTTTTAAACTTTTAAACTAAGGCAAACCCTCACACCCTAACCCTCTTCTATTGAATCTGACTTCAGTGTAGCTTTTTCTTTTAACACGCACTTTATCAGTACTTCTACCGCTCTGTCAAATTCAAACCACACTACAGACCCAGCTCTCACATGACATAGGTTCATAGGTTCATACTAGGCTATCTGCCCTGGGGCATTTATAAGCCTAGCCAGAGTGTGTTTGGCTTTCGCCACCCATTTTAAATTAATTTTGCTATGCCCTTTTTCGAGGTTAGTATACTATGCCTCTGTCTAACAGTGACACAGAAGTGATAACCGGGGTAATCCTACGATCTCCCATCCACTCATCAAGATTCCTCTTGAAGAGAGTCAATGAGGGGCTCTGCCTAACCTGGACTGGGATTTTATTCCAGAGTGAAGGGAGCCTCTGGGTTATGAATCTGTCCCTCCAGCATGTCCTATTTATTTTGGTGCTGAGGTTCAAGTCTCTCAAGCGCGTGGCTCGATGGGATTTGGATTTTCTGAGGTGCAGCATGTCCATTAATTCCGGTTTGGACATGGCTTTATACGTCAGGCACAGATCGCCTCTGAGCAGGCGGTATGTCACTGAGTAGAGCTGGAGTTTCTTTAATTGGGCAGCATATGGCATCTGTTTGAGCCCTTTGATCCTCTTGGTGAGGTACTTTTGGGGTCTTTCCAGTTTCTGCAGGTGTCTGGTAAGGTACATCCCAAAAGGGGCATTGTACTCAATTATGGGCCTGATGAGGGATGAGTAAAGAGGCACGATGACCTCCCCTGATCTAGATGTGAATCTCTTCATGATTAGGTGGGCTATATAAAATGTTTTTCTAACCACTTTGGCCACGTGGTTGTCAAATGAGAGATTGCTATCAACTTGGGTCCCCAGGTCCCTAATTACTTCTTCTGTACTTAATGGATTACCACCTATGTGGTAATTTGTGGGCACTTTGTTTTTGCCAAAGGGGATGACTATACACTTTTTGGCGTTTCACTTGAGGCCATGGCTCTGGCACCAGTTGTCGGTTTCTATAAGGCCCTTTTGGAGGATGCTTGTGTCGGCTGGAGAGTCGATTATGGCGCCCGGTTTGCAGTCATCTGTGAACTTGGTCAGCCTCAGTCCTTCCGTGTTGGCCTGTACCTCCGAGAAATATACCGAACAAGAGAGGTCCCAGGACTGAGCCTTGAGGGACACCACTTGTAACTGGTTTGGAGTCTGACATGGCTCCAGCAATTCTAACCATGTGGGTTCTGTCCTTGAGCCAGTTTGCAACCCATCTAGTGACATAGGAGTTTATATTTAAGCTGGTGAGCTCATCTATAATGCCCGAGTGGGGTATTGTATCAAAGGCTTTTGCGAGGTCCAGGTAGGCTATGTGGACCACCTTCCCCTCGTTAATGGCCTTGGTGACTGTTTCAAATAAATCAACCAGGTTTAAGAGGCAGGATCTGCCCTTAACAAAGCCGAACTGGGTAGGATCCAGTGTCTGTAGGTCCCCAATATCTTTATTTATGAGGTCCATGATGATCCTTTCCATAGCTTTGAAGACCAAGCTAGTCAGGCTTATGGGGCAATAGTTTCCAGGATCCGTTGAGGCACCACCTTTGTGGAGAGGGACCACTGTTGCTGTACGCCACTCTTTGGGTACATATCCTGCAGTAAGGCTGAGACTGAACAGTAGTTTTATGTTTGGGTTTAGCTCTTCTTGGAGTTCATGTAGGACGCAGCCCGGGACACCGTCTGGTTCCATTGATGCTGTGTTTTTTGCTTTGGAGAGGACGGCTCTTACCTGAGCATCTGAGATGTCAGGGGGGCAGCACTCTGCTGGGACAGATATTTGCCCTTTTGGTGGGGAGGGGGGAGAAGTTTGCGCTGAACCTGTCAGCTAGCATGTTGGCAATGTCTGTGGGTTCAGTGTATTTCTTGTCATTTTGGACTAATTCTGAGCATATCTGGGAATTCCCACCCAGGTTACTAACATAACTAAAGAAAGCCTTGTGATTATCCTTAGTGTCCTGTGCAATTTTTCTCTTGAAGCTGGCCTTAGACGATTTTATGAGTGCCCATAGTTTTTTGCTAATACTGATCAGAGATGCCTTCCCTTTTTGGGATTTTGCTCTATCATGTGGTAGCTTCCACCTTCTATTGTATAGTTTGTTTATGGCTGGGGTCCACCAGACAAGACGTCTGCCTTTGAAGGATTGGGTCTTGGTTTTATTTGGGATTGCATGATCCATGCATTCCTGAAGGTGTTCATAGAATGCATTTATAAAGGATTCTGCAGTCTGGGCCGTATTTTCCACAGGCCCGGGGGCTTTGAAGGATTCCACCTCGGTTTTGAGGAGTGTGAAATTTGCTTTAGAGAAGTTTTTCACTGTGGTTTTCTGGGCAGGGGGTGGGGTTGGGATGTGAATATCCAGTGAGATTAGTTTATGGTCTGATCTTACCAGTGAGGGATACACTTCTGGTCTGGAGCATAGAGTCCCCATGTTGGTGATGATCAGGTCCAGTATGTTTTCCCCTCTTGTGGGAGTGGTAACAAGTTGTTCCATAGCATTTGAGTTTATAAATTCTAGGAACCTTTGGGCTAGGGTGTTGGAGCTAGAGTAATGCTCCCAGTCTATGTTTGGGTAGTTGAAGTCGCCCAATATAATGGTGTTTGGAGAGACCTTCATATTTTCCAGTGTTCTCAGGAAGGCTGAGTGGGGTTCCTGAGTTTGGGAGGGTGGTCTGCAGCAGGCTATAAACTGGAAGGCAGTTTTACCCACAGTTAGTTGCACATGGATAGTCTCTGATGCTTTGTGCTGTGCCACCAACCTGGAGGTGTGGGTATCTTTGACTAATATTGATACTCCCCCCCCCCTTTTGTGGTTCAGTCCAAGTTTTGGGGCCGAAAAGCATGGTATGAGGTATAACCTGGTAGTGCTGGGGTGCTCTCAGGAGCCTTGAACCAGGTTTCTGTTATGTAATGAAAATACTCTTGACGTCAAGCCAGTTTCCACCAAAACCATCAAACAGTATTTCAGAAAACTAAAAGTCACCACCACAGTCCCAGAAAAAAACTCCCTACAGAATATTTAAAACTAGCAGCCAAAAACTTAGCTTGTCCTGCTTTTATCTTAATTAACAGATCAATCCAGGAATCATACTTCCTACAGTAAATATGCCAATCACACAACACTAAAGTGGAAAAAAAGTCTTCAGATTTCTGTAGGAAGCAGATGGACATTCTACGGTAAATTCTCCAGTCACACCCTACCAACTATAAACTCTCACAGCTCTCAACTAAAGAGCAAAAAAATTTTATATATATGTATATATGCATCTACCTGACAACACCGACGCACCATAACACTGACAACGAAATCACCGACACCACATAACCGAAAGTTCACAAACACGAAACCTCACATGCCCGACACACCACAATCCCGACAATCAACAAACAAAACAAATCCCCTGTCCAAAAAGCACACACACAACACAAGCACACCAAAATCCTTACAAACCCACACTAAACCTTACATACACAACTATCTACAACCTTAACCCAAACCCTAACCCTAAGGTCCGTCACTATCACACACTCACCTGACCTGCGCCCTAACCCTAACTCACTTAACCCGCCCCTAACCCTAAAGACTGTCACTATCGCACACTCACCTGACCCGCGCCCTAACCCTAACTCACTTAACCCACCACTATCCCTAGAGTCCGTCAATATCGCACACTTACCTTACTCGCACCCTAACCCTAACGTCCGTCACTACCACATACTTACACAGCCTTTTCACATGTCAGTGTTCTCAGCGTCGGGGTTTTTATCCGTCAGTCATCCCAGTTTTCGATCTTCTGGTGTCGGTCTTCTCATCGTCGGTGTTATCAACTTTCGGCGTTGTCAGGTAGACCCATATATATATATATATATATATATATATATATATATATATATATATATTAGTATGGGCAATCCACAGCACCCAGCTCTTCAAGTGAAGAGAAAAACAATGTTGCAATCAAGTCTCTGTCTGTAACTGCATTTAGGTAAAGAAAAAAAACTGCATTCCCTAACAATTTGTGCCCAGGGTAAATGTCCCCTTTGCTCCACCCTAGCTACACCATGCTACTGCCTATCTCCCCAAATTACCACCATAACAGCTACAAGCAAATGCAATACGAGGGTCATGCTGCTCAACGCTAGAAGTCTAAATCTCAAAATGCACTCGCTCAAAGCACTCCTTAAAAAGGAGAACACTGACATCTGTGCTGTAACAGAGACATGATTCAAGGCAATAGAAAACATTCTTGCACTACTAGGCTATAACTCATTCCACATCTTTCAGCCCAGAACTTGGACTGAAGCTCCAAAGGTGGTGGTGTTTCCATATTCATAAAGGATGCGCACACCTCCAGACTGGTAACCCAACATAACACATCAGAGATACTTCAGGTGGAGCTAACATTGGGTAAGACAGAGATTCAGGTCATAGCCTGTTATAGGTCTCCAACCATGTCCCAAGACACTCACTCCACGTTTCTAAACAACCTGGAGAATATTATGGCCCAACCTAACACACACATACTGGGCGACTTCAACCACCCTTCCATTAACTGGGAAATCTACTCTTGTACCAATACACTTGCCCAACATTTCCTGGAATTCATTAATTCCAATGTCCTGGACCAGCTTGTACTTACCCCCACCAGAGGTAGCAACATCCTTGACCTGGTCATTACTAACATGGGCGACCTTTGCTCTACACCAACAGCCAACTCCTCCCTGGTTAGATCCTACCACAAACTAATAACCTTGGAAATCCACATTCCCCCCACTTGCAAAGGTAACCACCATGAAAAACTTCTCCAAAGCCAACTTTGGGCTCCTAAGTACAGAGGTGGTTAACTTCACGGCACACATGCAAATGGAGAACAGTTGCATGACTACCGAATCATACACCAATGCACTGTACAAACACGTACACAAATGCAAGGATCTCATCATACCCAAGAGAACAAAGACACTCTCCTCCAAAAAAAGGAAGCCAATCTGGTGGTCCCCTGCCATAAACAAACTCTACAACAGAAGGAGGAAACTGATGTGGAATAATGTGAAGTCCCAAGACTGGAAAAACTCCCTTATCAGTCTCAACAAAAAGTTGAGATCCCTCATCAAATCCCCTAAAGCTAGCTATGAAAACATAATTGCAGCAGATAGTAAAGACAAACACAAGGCCTTCTATGGCTATTTAAAAAACTTCCACGGCAATACCCAGATTTGCTCTGAGCTACTGCACAATGGTACCTCCTATACAGAGCCAACAGATATTGCCAATATGCTGGCCAAGAGATTCAGTGCCAATTTTACCTGCCCCCCCCCCCCCAAGGACCAATCACAATACCAATAGATTGCCAGGCACCTAGTATTACTGCTGCACAGGTTAAAACAGCAAGAGTGAACTGGCACCTCACCTGTGTCCCCAGTTCAATCACAGCCTCACCTCAGGCTTTGTCCTTACCAAATGGTGCACTGCTACAGTCATCTCTCTCCACAAAGGAGGAGCGACTACAGACCCTGGGAACTATCGCCCCATTAGCCTGACGAGTCTGATATGCAAAGCTATGGAGTGAATCATCATGGACCTAATAAACAAGGATACAGGGAATCTCCATTCTCTGGATCCCACACACAGTTTGGTTTTGTGAAGGGTAGATCATGCCTGCTCAACTTGGTCGACTTCTTTGAGTCAGTCACCAGAGCTGTGGATGAAGGCAAGGTGGTTCATACAGCCTACCTTGATCTGGCCAAGGTCTTTGATACCATTCCCCACTCAGGAATCATAGAAAAACTCACTAAGCTAGGGATCAACCCCTATTATCACTAGGTGGGTTGCAAACTGGCTCACAGCTAGAACCCACAGTGTGAAAATAGCTGACTCCAAGTCAGACTAATGACCAGTCATGAGTGGAGTCCCACAAGGATCGGTCCTGGGTCCTCTCCTGTTTGGTATCTACTTCTCAGAAGTCCAGTCTAACATGAAGGGACTCTGGCTGACAAAGTTCACAGACTATTGCAAGTTGGGAGCTGTTATTAACTCCCCAAGTAATGTTGACATCCTACAAAAAGGCCTCACTAAGGCCAACAACCGGTGTCAAAACCATGGCTTTATGCTCAATGCCAAAAAATGTGTTATCACCCCTTTGCGAAAAACCCAGTTCCCATGAACTACCACATCGATGGTAGTCCACTGAACACAGAAGGCGTTATAAGAGATCTGGGAACACAGGTTGACAGCAGCCTCTCTTTTGACCACCGCACCGCCACTGTGGTCAGAAAGTCTTTCTATGTGGCACATCTCATTACTAAGGGCTTTGCATTCAGGAAGAAAGAGGTCACCGTCTCCCTGTACTCTTCCCTCATTAGACCAATCATTGAGTACAATGCCCCATTTGGCATGTACCTCACTAGACACCTGCAACAAATGGTGAGGCAGCAAAAGTACCATACAAAGAGGATCCTAGGCCTTAAAAACTTGTCCTATATGGACAGACTCACAAAACGCCAACTATTCTCCATCTCATATCACCTACTTAGAGGCAATCTTTGCTTGACTTACAATGCCATGTCTGACCCAGGTCTGTTAGAAATGCAACATCTAAAGAAATCCCAATCCCTCTGCACCACATGCTCCAGGGACCTCAACCTCATTACCACAATCAACAGAACATGCTGGAGGGACAGGTTCATAACCCAGAGACTGCCCATGCTCTGGAATAGACTTCCCATGCATGTCAAGCAGAGCACCTCACTGGCCCTCTTCAAGAGAAATCTTGATGAGTGAATGGGAAATAGAAAATTCACCCCTGGGATCACTCCAGTGGGTCTACTCGACAGAGGCACTAGGAACTAAGGTGGGGTGGCATGATGCCAGGGTAATGCTATGGGCTAAGCTTGTAAAGGCTCCAGGGCCAACAGCCTAGTATACACCTATGAACCCTCTCAATAATCTTAGAGAAATGTATCCATTCACAACTGCTAGTGTTCCTGCTCAACCACAATCTTCTCTCACCATGCCAACATGGCTTCCTGCAATCTCCAAACACCACACAGCTACCCTCTCACTTCTCAACACTGTAAATACCTTTAAAAATAGAAATACTGGAGTCTCCACAGTATTCCTTGATCTCTCTAAAGCCTTTGAAAGTGCCTCACACACCTTTCTCCTTCACAGACTCACCAAGGTAGGCTTATCAGACACATCCATGATATGGTTTAAATCGTACCTTCACCATACAACTCAGAGTGTAAAATGACTAAATGTCCCCTCCACATTCCTCCCCATCCCAGTGTCCCCCCAAGAATCTGTCCTCAGCTCACTTCTGTTTAATATATTCATCAACAATCTGGCCATTGCACAAAACTCCTCCAAGATGATCCAGTATACAAATGACTCCACCCATCATCTGTTCAGCTCCTTCTATTTCTAAACTTCAAGAAGTCACTCAAAATTGTGTCATATCTGTGGAAATCTGGCTTCTAGAATCTAACCTAGTCTTAACCCCCTGCCTCCCAAAACACATATGCTCTTCGGACCTAAACCAGTATCAACACTGCTCAACCCACTTCAGTTAATGTGCCTTCAGACAATTGAAGACTTAACTAGTTCACTACAATAACCTACTTAGTATCAACACCTAACATTTGATGTACATGTTCACCAAGTAACCTATAAGACCCACCAAGAACTAGGCCTGTTTTACTGATCCAAAGGTGACTGCTGCTGCCTTCCTTATCCCTCCCCTGACATAAGCCTCCACAATCTTCACCAATCTACAATCAACACAAGTCACAAAATGTAAACCTTTGTCTATCACTTTGAAGGCAACATTTTCCACAAGCCTACCAACAGAACACAACACTGTGTAGCTCTCAAATGGCTAAACTGTCTCAACTTCCCTACCATCCTCAAACTCATCCAATTAAAAACAGCACAAAATATACTCCACATCCCATGAGCCTGTCCCTCTCTCAGCATGGGTATATCCCCGAGCATACACTCTGCTCATCTGAAAAATGTCAGGCAAATTGGTCTCCATTGCAATTCTGATGGGGACTTGCTATATGCTTGTCATGTGGCAAAATGGGGGAATTCCCTCCCAGCCTCCCTCTGCCAAGTAAGTGCATCAGAAATCTTCAAACAGGATGCAAAATCCTTCTTTCTTAAGACATGGCAATGTCCCTGATCTGAAACACCTGACTAACTGCTCCCTCTTTTTGCACGTGTGCCCATATAACAGCATACTACCACCAACTACAGAAATTTCTAGTGCAGTCTCTACACTTACCATCATGAGAATGCCCCCTCCCCCCATATCACTGACCTCAATGTGCTCTACTCCTTATCCCACACAAGTATCTCTCTGGCCACCACATACCTCTCCCTGCATGGCCTTCTGCTATACATTCCTCACTAAATCACCACTCACAGAACTCTCTCTCGCATCTCACACTAACCTTATTCTATGCTCCCATCCAAGAGTCTTCTTTCCACTTTACAACGTGTCACACATGCACACACACACAGACACACACACAAACTTTCTTTTCATTCTATCACATTTGTATTAGCCCAACCTAGGCACCAATAGTCATTACCCCTGCACTATTTGAGTGCCTGTCTCTCTCCAATATTGTCTTGATATAGAATTTTCCTTTAAAGTATATGTATTGTACAGTGCAACCACCACAGCTGCCTTTTCTTTATTTTTATTTAAAAGATTCACTTCAATATATGTGCACTAGAGTGTTATCTCCACAAATGTCTTTGTATATTTTTTATAAAACATTTACTTTAATGTATATGTATTGCACAGTGCAATTAATTCATTGTTGAGCTCTTGATATTTTCTGTTATAACCTTATAAATGTTTCCACTTTAATACAGGCTTTTAAAATAACTTTGTATAGGCTACCATGCAGCTTTTCTCCCTGGGCCTCTGCTAAAAATGGGGTTTAATTCCATCTGATTTTCCCAGTAAACATATGTGAATTAATAAATAAATGTACGGTCTGTTGTCTGGGTACTGCTGATACCATAATGGCCATATTTGTGACCTTCTGAAGACTGAGACTGCAAATATCCTGAATGTAAACTAAGTTTGAGGTTGTAGTAGCTCAGAGTATTCCCCTAACTTCAATGTATAGTGATCTTGGAGTCAGCATAAATAGCAAAGGTGCGGGGAGCACAGCCTCCAACATCAGGGAGTGCAGTAGAGGGGAACGCCTCTGAAAAATGTATTGAAGGTATTAGAGTGACATTCAACATTTACTGTAACTTGCACAAACTCACACTTTGGAGCTGTAGGACTCGCAATCCTGTCCTTCAGGTGTCTATTTGGCTGACATCAAATTAATGCAGCCATAATGTTTATTGCATAACATAGTTGGAGAATACACTTTTTTTAAAATTTTGTCATGCGTGACAAAGATACAGAAAAGTGTTCTGGAAGAGAAAAACATCCGTTTTTTTAGTATTTCCTACTTTTTCCAGAGTGAAATGAGCTGTCCTGGTGTCATTTCTTTTTAATTAAGTGAACTATTAAGCTTCTTTCTTTCAAACTCTTCTTCATCACCCATCACACATTCTTTCCACAAGAAATAAAAAAGAAAACTTAAAAAAGAAAATGGTGCACAAGCACTGCAAAACCTTCCAGGTGCATTTCAAAAGGAATGCTTTTTTACTTGAAATAAATGCATTGTGAACAGTTGCAAATGAAGAAAGTTCATTAGGTTCTGGACCCATTCCACTATAATGGGTTCAAAAGGTCAATGACCATCTTAAAAAAGGAAATAGACTGTCTTAGTGACTAGTACGGTTACATTTTTGTTACATTCTAGCTTATTTTGATAGCACAGAACTTACTGGACTTGTTACAGTTCTAGTTAAACAGTTTACTGGATGCATCATTTCTCAACAGCTGAGATCTGATTCCTTCATAAACCTACTTTATAGGGACATTTTAATCCAAGGTCTTTTTATTGGACAAAGGACAGTGCAGAAATAATCGCTTCAAAAGAAATAAACAAATATTCATAAGCTTTACTTGTTTTACAAACACACTGCTGAAATATTTTGTACAGCAATTTAATAGATGTGTAAAAGGAAAGACCATCAATTTTAAGACATTGCAGACAAAACTACTGCCTTTACTGAGTAAATGACATTGCAGAAAGACTTTATGCAGTACTGTAAAATATGCTTTAAACAGTGACATATTTTCTTCAGTAAAGAGGTTAATGAACGGCTTTATGCTGCATTGCAAGAGCTTTTCCAGTAAAGTAACTATATATCACAACACATTTCATACAATAAACTGTTAGTACACAACATCAAAAGCCAGCAACTAGCAATATCTAACTATTCATCAGCATCAGTGTTTGCTTAGACATAAATGTAGAACAAAACGTATTTCTGTTTTAGAAAGAAATCCTTAGGCATCTATGCAGTACAATAAAATACCAAAAGTCTATGTATTAACCATCTCTTTTAGGAAATAACTCAAGTCATGCTGCCCAGATTAAGCTACAATTTCTTACGATGCTTGAGATGCATTCTTAGAGTCTTTATCTGAAACACTTTACAAGTAGAAGAAGGAAACTCTGTGCAGTGGCGGCAAAAGCATTAAATCTTTTCTTTTTGTGATGTCATTTCCTTTACCCCTACTATAATTAAGTCACATTCCAAATCTCCTTTAAACAATGAGTTGATCCTAATGGTTGTGTGTGCCTAAATAACACAATTATGAGGAAGTGGAATAAGAACTTCAGGAGTCTTGCCACAAAACGTTAGTCTTATTTATTTCTTTATTGACATTTGTTAACGGGTTTGTCCAACTGGGCTTAATTTTCAGTGGAGACCGAGGAGAAAAGCTCCAGTAATACATTTTAAAACAAGTACAATTTTAAACAATAGTTGTGAGAATATTTAAGTCTTCTCTGGAAATACTGCTTACCTCTCTAACCCTCTAAAAAAGACAAGTCACTGCCTATGCATCCCTCTGGTGTTAGACTGGGATGAAAGCAGAGATTTAAATTGCCTTTGTCATATATTTCAAGTGACTGATGATATACATATACATAGCATGTTCTTCACCCCAGCTGTCAAAGGTAGCCACATGTATATGTGCCTAGTACGTGATTGTGAGAATGATTTCAGTAATATTCAAATTTGTTGCTCCTAGACAGTACACCTCTCACACAAGCTATAGTAACCTTCTTTGTACACCTCTGAGGTCTGTGAGAAACACTGCCCTCAGCTCAAACACAAGCTATAATGACTTCATGTACGCACCTCTAAGGTTTGACTGTGATGAAAATCAAAGATGTAATATCCACACAATCTCCAGCCCCTCATAACCCGGAGCAGCTTTATGTACACACACACACATTTCAACAGGGCTGGTTTTAGAATGGGTGTGGTTGTAAACAGAGGCTATTATTAGCTTTATCCTAAAGGGTCATATCTCAGCACCATTCAGGTTAAACAGCGTATTCAGAAAATTGACATTTTTCTCCAACAAGCAACAGCTTTGGTGGGGCCCCATAGAGGCAAGGATGATAAAGGAGCCCCCATTATCCATTTACACAGTCTGGTGAGTGGAGGCAACCAAACTCCAAGAATATCTAAGTGTCGGAATGTTCTGTGATATATGTTATGTCTTACTTCGAAATATAATTACTTGTTAGGTACATTTTACTGATGCACAAGAATAATGTCTGTGTCCTGGCATTATTGGGTGCATGCACAGATAAAAATCAGTGATGTTTTACACACACACACACACACACATGCATAAGCCACAGCAGTACTAGTTATGTACTTATTTCAGCAAACAGCAATGCCTTGTGCAACATTGGTACTGCCACACCAGATTAGTCACTGCTGTTTAGCAGTCATCAAACAGCAGAAGCAGTAAGATTTATTTCATCGAGGAGTAATGCATACTTGTCACTGTCCCTACTTTCACAGACCTTCCCTGATTTTGTTCATACTTTTGCTTTATCCTTCGTAAAAAGTCTGATTTGCTGGTAAATCATTCAGGATTACAGTCAATCAATCCAGACATCTGAGTTTTATATTTATTGTCCAAAAATAGATGTTGATGCAAAATATGTTATTCTAGTAACTTTTAAGTGAATTAGAGAAATATTTAAACATATTTATGATTCTGAGCATTTATTCTATTATTTTTGGGAATTATACTGAATTCTTAAGTAAAGAAATTGAGTTATAATATCTGGTGTTCTGGTATTAGTTATAAAACTACCTGAAAGAGAAACTATCCCTGATGATCGGAAGCATTAGCTCTTCTTAAAATCCAAAGTTTGCACTGAGGTAAGTCACTCTGGGCTGCTGATCCCTCTAGTGCTTATATTGTTCATGTTCATTATCATCTTCATCCTAACAGGGTCATATCACAGCCCTGTTCATGTTAAAGAGCATAACTAGGAAATTAATGCATTTTTCATTCCTCATTTTTTCCCAGTCAGCAGCAGCTTTTGTGGGGCCCCACACAGACAAAGATGATTAAGGGGGCCCCCCTGCAGCCATGGTTTTGCAGGGACTAAAAGCTGGCTATGTAGTTAGTTTTAGTGGAGAAAATGTCCAAAAGCAGGGTTTAACTAAGCCAGGAGCACTATGTCTGTATAAAATATTTAATGGCATTCTGATGCCTGTTACTTGACAAAACACCATTACTACAACCAGAAATATCTTTGAATTTTAAAGGAGATATAAATAAGAGTTATTACCCTCATAGTTTAAGTATGCAAGACTGCTGCACTAACTTTTGTTGGTTTTACAGATGTGACAAAATATCAGGATAAGATAACTTGCTGTGGTTGGGGCCCCCAGGGAACAGGGGGCCCCCAGCGACCGCAGGGTTCGCTGGTGCCTAAAACCGGCTATGGAAGGTATTAGAGTGACATTCAACATTTACTGTAACTTGCACAAACTCACACTTTGGAGCTGTAGGACTCGCAATCCTGTCCTTCAGGTGTCTATTTGGCTGACATCTGTATACTACTGATGGGCTGTTGATTTATTTATTTAATATTTTCATTGATTCTTTATTCTTTTTAAATTAATGCAGCCATAATGTTTATTGCATAACATAGTTGGAGAATACACTTTTTTTTTTTTTTTATTAAATTTTGTCATGCGTGACAAAGATACAGAAATGTACGTGTGTTCTTGGATAAGAGAAAATACATCCGTTTTAGTATTTCCTACTTGTTTTCCAAGAGTGAAATGAGCTGTCCTGGTGTCATTTCTTTTTAATTAAGTGAACTATTGGCATTGCTTCTTTAAACTCTTCTCAAAATATCTACATCACCCATTCATTTTCTTCCCACAAGAAATAAAAAGAAACTGCCCAAAAGAAAATGGTGCACAAGCACTGCAAAACCTTCCAGGTGCATTTCAAAAGGAATGCTTTTTTACTTGAAATAAATGCATTGTGAACAGTTGCAAATGAAGAAAGTTCATTAGGTTCTGGACCCATTCCACTATAATGGGTTCAAAAGGTCAATGACCATCTTAAAAAAGGAAATAGACTGTCTTAGTGACTAGTACGGTTACATTTTTGTTACATTCTAGCTTATTTTGATAGCACAGAACTTACTGGACTTGTTACAGTTCTAGTTAAACAGTTTGCTACGGGGATGCATCATTTCTCAACAGCTGAGATCTGATTCCTTCATAAACCTACTTTATAGGGACATTTTAATCCAAGGTCTTTTTATTGGACAAAGGACAGTGCAGAAATAATCGCTTCAAAAGAAATAAACAAATATTCATAAGCTTTACTTGTTTTTATGGGACAAACACACTGCTGAAATATTTTGTACAGCAATTTAATAGATGTGTAAAAGGAAAGACCATCAATTTTAAGACATTGCAGACAAAACTACTGCCTTTACTGAGTAAATGACATTGCAGAAAGGCTTTATGCAGTACTGTAAAATATGCTTTAAACAGTGACATATTTTCTTCAGTAAAAGAGGTTAATGAACGGCTTTATGCTGCATTGCCTAGTATTAAGAGCTTTTCCAGTAAAGTAACTATATATCACAACACATTTCATACAATAAATTGTTAGTACACAACATCAAAAGCCAGCAACTAGCAATATCTAACTATTCATCAGCATCAGTGTTTGCTTAGACATAAATGTAGAACAAAACGTATTTCTGTTTTAGAAAGAAATCCTTAGGCATCTATGCAGTACAATAAAATACCAAAAAGTCTATGTATTAAAGAGTTCCATCTCTTTTGCAGAGCAAATATATTAAAAGCCTTTCATGCTGCCCAGATTAAGTACTCCAATTTCTTACGACTGCTTGAGACAAGTTCTTAAAGTCTTTATCTGAAACACTTTACAAGTAGAAGAGAAGGAAACTCAGTGCAATGGCAGCAAAGCAATTAATCTTTAGCGCTTTGTGATGTCATTTCCTTTTACCCCCTACTATAATTAAGTCACATTCCAAATCTCCTTTAAACAATGAGTTGATAATCACAACAGGATGTGAGAAAAAAAAATATCCTTTCAATGGTACAGAACTGTGTGTGCCTAAATAGCACACAAGTGGATCAATGACCCGAAAGTGGAATATACCACTTGAGAACTTCAGGAGTTCTTGCCACAAAACGTTATATTGTTTTTATTTATTTATTTATTGACATTTGTTAACCGGGTTTGTCCAACTGGGCTTGTGGCCCATTTTCAGTGGAGACCCGAGGAGAAAAGCTCCAGTAATACATTTTAAAACAAGTACAATTTTAAACAATATTGATGTAATAGCAGTTATATCAAAACGATTCACATATGTTGGGATACATGCATAAAGTTAAAGTTGCATTAAAAAGAAGCTAAGTAACAATTTTACATTAATATAGTTCAATAGGTCAAAAATGAACATTTTTTGTTTGTATAAAACTGTGCAAATGCATAGTAGACACATTGGAGAGAGAGATGTAATGAGGTACTAAGTATGGTCCTTTTGAGGGTACATAAAGGGAAGGAAGACTAGGAAGGGTCATGGCAAGGGCAGGTTCTGGAATTGAGAAAATAAGCTTTTAGTTCATTTTTAGTGTGAGGTGTGGGAGATTGAACGTAAGTCAAGGGGAAGTTTGTTCCAAGCATGGGCAAGGGAGTGTTTGTAGAGTAGTTTGTCTACTGACCTTTTTGGGGGGTAGATATCAAGTAATTGTTGGTTAGAAGTACAGAGCATCCGGGATGGGATGTAGATGGAGACTAAGGAAGATAGAGATGGACAGAAGGAGGGTTTATAAAGAATAGAGTGTAGCATATGAAATTGATAAAATAGCAGAAACTGGGAAAGTTCAAGCCAATGAAGAGAGTTTAAAGAAATGCAGTGGTGTGAGTTGTATAGGGAGTTAGTAATGAATCTGGCTATTTTATGGTAAGTCTGTTGCAGTTTGTTTAGAGTGGAGGCCTGGATATTGGTAAGAACTGGGGCGGCGTATAAGAGGGAGGAGAGGAGGAGTGCCTGGCTCAGGGTAAGTCTAGATTCAGGGGTTAGGAATTTTTTGTTCCAGTAAAGCAGACCTAGTTTCTGGTTTGTTTTTTTTTATACATTGGAGTATGTGTTGGTTGAACTTGAGTTCGTCATCGATAATGACCCCTAGGAGTTTTGTATGGGTGTCAGGTTGTATATTTGCATTGTTAGAAGATGTAATACAAAAGGAGGTTTTGTGATGAGAAAGAGAACGGGGAAGGAAAAGTAGGAGTTTGTTCTTTTTGGGATTTAGGATCAATAGGTTGTGAGAGAGCCATTTTTCAGTGGATAGTAGGGCCTGTTGGGTCAGGGAGTGTAGTTCAGGAATGTTATTTGAGATGGATATAAGTGTGGAGTCATCGGCATACTGAAAAAGGGAGGATTATTTGCATGAGGTGTAAAGATCATTGGTGAAGATGTTAAACAAAAGGGGTCCCAAGATGGAGCCTTGGGGAACACCAGTGGAGATGGGAAGGAAAGGTGAGGAGGATGAGAGTCATTTGACAGATTGTTCCCTGCCAGATAGGTAACTATTAAACCAGGCAAGTGCAGAGGGGGATAGGTGGAGATTTGCAAATTTGGATAGTAGTAGAGGATGAGAGACAGTATCGAAGGCTTTGGAGAGATCTAGGAAGAGACAGGAAATGAGTTTATTGTTGTCTAGGGCCTCTGCAATGATATGAGTGAAGGAGAGGAGGGCAGTGGTGGTGCTGTGGTGAGGACAAAATCCATGTTGGGTAGGGGTAAGTAAGTGGTGTGTGAGGAGGTGATTGAGAAGCTGTGAGTGAATATATTTTTCTAATATCTTGCAGAGGGGGGGTCAGAATGGCAATGGGTCGGTAGTTTGAGGGGTCAGTGGAGTTTCCACCTTTATGAAGAGGGATAGTGAAGAAAGATTTCCAAAGGGTGGGGACAGTTGATTCCAGACTAGATTGATTAATTAGTATAGATACAGGATAGGCAATTGAGTCAGCAGCAAGTTTGAGGAATGTAGGAGATAGATTGTCAGTGGAAGGAGAGCAAGGTTTTAGCTTGAGTAGTAGAGATTTTTTGCATGTGAACAACACAAAGTGAAGACAGGGTTTTGTTATGCTTGTACTTCATACCACCAGAAAGCACCTTCCTGTGACACCCAGTCTGCCTACTTAAAGACTGCATTACAATACGCCCTTTTAAAAATAAAGTAATGCCACATACATGAGCATCTTGAAAGGCATCATGTTAACAGCTAACTGCCCATTAAGTCCCTAAGATTTATACCCAGTCTTCATTTTCATTTTGTTTAGATCAATAAAACCAAAATGTAAAAAAGTTGCATAATTTAGGGAATGAATTATTCATCAGATCTGGAAAACAGTTACAGTCACTATAGATAGATACATACATACATGCATACATGTATTGTAGGCACACAGTATCCAAGACTGAAATGCAAACACACAAACACAAATATAGTTATAAACATCTACAGGTGTCTATGACAAATGTTTCTTGCTACTGCTAATTATATATACCAAATCCAAAGTCACACTACAATGGGGAAAAGGCAAATTCCCGAATCCCCAGTGTATCATGATTTCCCACTGAAAAAAGTTAGCACATGCAATCAGCTGGTTTCTGATCAGTTGCATCAGCTTTTTTCCATTCAGAAAGTTGTCACTTCAATGGGTTGAATGAAATATATATATATTTATCTGTCTATCTATATTGTATATTGATCAATAGATACAGATAGATTATATCTTTATGTAAATCCACATTCTTCTATCAGAGCCCAATGGACCATAAAGCATGGGATCAGTTCCAGGACAGAACACCAGCTCATAGCAGAACACAAATGCACACTTGCAGACAATTTATTTATTTATTTTATTTAACATTTGTTGACCGGGAATGTCCGACTAGGTTCCACAGAGCCTGTTTTCAGCGGAGGCCCAGGGAGAAACGCTCCAGATGCATGTCTTTGGAATGTGGGAGGAAACCGGAGTACCCGGAGTAAATCCACGCGAACACAGAGAGAACATGCAAACTCCACACAGAAGGCACCCCAGCCGAGAATCGTACCGGAGAACCTCTTGCTGTGAGGTGACAACGTTAACCGCTGCACCACTGTGCCGCCACAACACAGTGACTTGCCAATTTACATAATAGCATGTATATGTATTTGCGATATGCATAGAAACCCTCAGCCCTGGTAAACGTGACAGCTCTGTACAAAAGGCGCCCTGGCCAGGAATCAAATGAAGGAAGAGACAGCAATGGTAATTCCTACACTTCATATAGCTATACGTATCTACATATACATATTCATATACATCACCTACAAGAAAAACCCAGCCAAGCTAAAGTCTTCTCTGTGTAATACATTAAATCTCCTGTAGTGGGGAATATGCAAATGACCCCTTAAGCACCTACCAGTACAAGAGGTTTAAGGTATTACACAGTGAATACTATAACTTAGCTGTTTTTCTTTTTCTTGCAGTTTTAATTGAATGGTTTGTCTTTGTGACATTTTTGTCTTTTGGTTGATTATATATAGCAGGTTGAGATATATTAGTGTGTCTGTGTATATTTATTTCTGTGTGTATATAGGGAAGGGGTGCAACACTGGATAGTGTTGTTGAGTCGCAGCAAGGAGTTCCCCAGTAAGATTCTCAGCTGGGGAGTTTTCTGTGTGGAGTCTACATGTCCTCCCTGTGTTCACATGGGTTTCCTCCATGTGCTACGGTTTCCTCCCACATTCCAAAGACATGAAAGTAAGTAAACTGGGCACTCTAAATTGGCCATAGATGTGAACAACTGTGGCAGGGCTATCCACCTAATGATATAAACCTTGGCTCTAGGTGACTAACACTGGTGAAGTGACACCCTGACCCCATGTATAAAAAAAGGCAAAGGGGGTTGTGGATGTATGTATGTATGTGTGTGTGTCTATATACATATATACACTATATATATATATATATATATATATATATATATATATATATATATATATATATACACACACATATATATATATATATATATATATATATATATATATATATATATATATATATATATATATATATGTATACACACACACACACTATATATATATATATATATATGTATACATATATATATATATGTATACACATATATATATATATATATATATATATATATATATATATATATATATATATATGTATATATACACACAAACACACATATACACAGTACATTTTATATATATATATATATGTATACACATACACACACACTTATAGGAAGACAAAGCTTCACACACATACATTTTATGTGTATGGACATTTGCAGGTTACGGTTAGATTAAGTCTTAAGAAAGGGGATAGAAGTAATGTAAGTTGTGCAACTGTTTGTATATTTTAGGGTTAGGTAAGAGGAGAGAGTGTGTGTGTGTGTGTGTGTGTGTGTGTGTGTGTGTGTGTGTGTGTGTGTCTGCATGTCTTGTTTGGTGGTTGTGCCAAGGAAAGATAAAGTGTAGAGCTAGGGTTAGGGGCATGGTTAACATGTATTATTAAGGTGGTGGTGGTAGGGGGACAGTCAGAAAAGATTTCCTGCTGGTAATGAGACAGAATTCTTATTTGAAAGCATTGTGTCAGTCAGCCATACACTAATTCTTCTAGCATGTTGCCAAACTTTAGAAGAATGGAGATGGTCTAAAGTCTGCAGTAAGGGTGGCTACACGTCTTAAGCACAGGCCTAACTTTGGCAGTTGTCCATATTTGTGGCATGATGTTTTGTATCAGGTAGTCACTGTGTAGGTGTTTAAGTGGGGCAAAGATATGTTCTTCACAAAGTGTGATAAACCATGGGAGTATGCCATGTATCAAGGCATGTGTGTGTGGGGAGGCATCTGAAAGGATATTGTTTAGTATTTTAACAATGGCTTTTTTGGCTATAGTCTTAAATAGAAACGTGTAGAGTCTACAGATGGCTGACTGTCAGTAAGGGAAGTGAGGCTGAGTGGATGTTCCACGTCTGAAAGACTGATGACTACTGTAGGAAGTGTCCTGGAGTAAGGGAACCAGGAGTAGCAGAGATGGTGCCTTTTTATATGGCTTCTTTTATTGACGATCTATCTATTAGTGCTCTTCACCAATTTCAAGAATGTATTCTGGTTACTCAGAAGTTTGTTTTGGGTTAAATTAAGAAGGCTGGCCTTGTGGCTTTTTGAAGATATTATGGTCCTAGTTTTCTTGTACTAAGTCTTCCTGGCACTGCCTTTTGCCCTGTATAAGGCTGCTACGGTAGCAAGCTGCCATTTATTATAACGGCCTTTCCCCAGGCTTCTCTTGTATAAGGCCTCTAGCGTAGCAAGCTGCCATTTATTATAACGGCCTTTCCCCAGGCTAGCTATTACTGGGAAGTGGATGCCCTGGAGATGAAGTAGGAATGAAACTAGATGAGTGATCTGGCTATTTTCCTGTGGTCATTAAAGACAAGGAGGTCATACTAGTTGTGTTGCAATACTTACAACTGAAGTTGTTACATGGCTTGCTGGATTTTCTACTGGAAGGTAATGACTGTTTATGTTTGTGATTTGTGCAGTTCTCAAGTTAAGCAAAATTAACTCTGTTACTCAGTAAGGTGTTAGAAGTGATTTTGTTTCTGTACAGATAGATCACTGCGGCAATCTGCAGCTGTTAGAAATTGAACATATCGGGTCAGTACAACGGCGCAAGTTAAAATGGAATCAGCTTTTTATCTGCAAGATTTACATGGCTTTGAAGAAATTATTTCTGTTTAAGAGGTTTTTAATTCTTCAGTGTGCTCTGTTCAGATTAAAGTCATTATATGCCTGCAGCTGCCTGAAATAAAATAGTAGCCCGTTAATGTGGTGGTCAATGAAATAGTCTCAGTACTTCTCATTATTAAGATGCATTCTAATGTGTAATGCCCAATGGTGGCTTTATCAGTACCTACACACTGTGTAATGCCCACTGGTGGCTTTATCAGTACCTACACTGTGTAATGCCCACTGGTGGCTTTATCAGTACCTACACTGTGTAATGCCCAGTGGTGGCTTTATCAGTACCTACAATGTGTAATGCCCAATGGTGGCTTTATCAGTACCTACACTGTGTAATGTCCACTGGTGGTTTTATCAGTACCTACACTGTGTAATGCCCAATGGTGGCTTTATCAGTACCTACACTGTGTAATGCCCAATGGTGGCTTTATCAGTACCTACAATGTGTAATGCCCAATGGTGGTTTTATCAGTACCTACACTGTGTAATGCCCAATGGTGGCTTTATCAGTACCTACACTGTGTAATGCCCACTGGTGGCTTTATCAGTACCTACACTGTGTAATGCCCACTGGTGGCTTTATCAGTACCTACACTGTGTAATGCCCACTGGTGGCTTTATCAGTACCTACACTGTGTAATGCCCAATGGTGGCTTTATCAGTACCTACATTGTGTAATGCCCAATGGTGGCTTTATCAGTACCTACAATGTGTAATGTCCAGTGGTGGCTTTATCAGTACCTACACATTCTTCTTCACTGACCAATGTACCTCCTGTGATGCAAAACAAGGATGTCTTGACAAACTTCAACAAGCTTAACTCGGTCAGCAGCTACAGTTTAGAAGCGCCTGAATTTATAAAACACGCTTCATTTCTCACCACAAATTTTTGTTCTCCTATTGTAATCCATATAAGCAATGCTTCTTTCTAAAAAAAATATGATTTTAGAAACAAGTAGTACTGAAAACAGATTCTCCCTTGCACAATGGTATTTATTTCAAAACATTAACCCAGGCAGGGAAATTAGAGTTTTGAACTCATTATGATTTTTATACAATTCACATTTTTAATATGCACAAACACCTGAGTTTATCCATATTATTTAGTGCATATATTCATTCACGTAAACATATGCACACCTAAAATCACAAATAGATTTTCAAATATTTCATACTATAATCTGGAATGTTGTTTGATACCAGGACTTCATCTTAGTGGATATAAAGCCGTCATTCATCTCATTTCAATAGCAGGTTTTTTTTCTACCTACCTGTTTGGCTACTCTTTCTCTGTCTGTTAATCTTTCACTTCTGAATGTAAATGTACAAATCATCAGCCTTTGTGAGAGAATAATGCTACATCCCTTTCTTCACTACTCATTAGTTCACTACTACTACTGAAATAACACTTTTCATCTTTTATTAATCATATTTGCTTTATTGCTCACGCACTGTATTTGATTAGTTGCTTTTTCATCATCTAAAGTAGCAAAAATTCTGTCTTCATTTTCTGTCATGATCCATAATGTTAGTCAGGCACCTTTTTATTCTGTATTATCTTACAATCAGTCATTCTTTTTCTTCACAATCAGACTCCCAAGACACAGACCATTATGATCGGATCTTCAAAAATATAACTATGATGTGTTTGCGACATGGATGCCAAGACGTTCACCTTGAGAATGAAGCTTGAGAGGTGAATCGTGGCATCCATGTTAAGAACACATAATAAAGGTTATAATAGAAGACCTGATCATAATTCTTTGTAGTCCATGGAGTTTTATCTCTGCCATACACTACCACTTACAGAAACTTTACTGTTTTTGAAAGGCGGTAAAGCACTTAGAGCTGCCAGACAGACAGACAGTATGCCTGTCAGTTTCTGACAAATACAAAAATAACAGGGGGACAAAGGACCAAAATTACAGATAGTTTTTAAATATTGCCCTAATTCAATTACAAAGTTACTGGAACAGATTTTGCATCAACATGAATTTTCTGAGCAATAAGAAATATGATATTGTAATAACTGGTATTACTAATTGACTGCAATCCTTGGTGATCTACAAAAAAATCAAAGATTTGATAAGGGAAAATAAGAGGCAAAATCAGAAATAGTAGGAGATACAGGAAGCGCCCATCTGACAGAAGGTAAAAAAAAAAAAAAAAAAAACTTTTAAAAGCAGTTAGACATTTCATTCTGCCACATTTTCTATTTACATAAGGGGACAGAGTGAAGTTTGAACAACTTTTAAAGGTTGTTTTACCTTGTGCTACTGCTATTTGCTGACCAGCACTATTCTAGTGTGACACCCAATCATACTGTCACTTAGCAGTGTCTAACAAATGTTAAATAGCTGTTATGACCAAGTCTTTTGCGAGAGAAGCACTTATCAAGCTTTTCTTTTTCCAGTATCAGGGCATAATCTTGGCACTCCAAGCAACGCAATATAGTTCAAGAATACGTTAGGAATGCATTAATTATGCACCATTTGGTAATGCTTCTAACTGCTAAAAACCAAGTTAAAAGATTACCTCAGCTGATATATACTCAACATAAAGTTCAAAACCCTAAAATGATTTAGCAACTTAACTCGGCACGTAAAAATCCACTGCCAATCATTAGCGGACCGGAGTTACGCTGTGGCGACCCCTAACCGGGAAAAGCCGAAAGACACAACTACTAATGCATATACAACATGGTGGTACTGAATGGCTGAGAAATCGTTTGATGCTTAGTAGTATGAAACAGTGTAACTGGATGAGATTGACTGATGTATTTATGTACATGACAATATGGATTTTTTTAAAAGTATCATTCAGTGTAGCCCAGATTCTGAAAGACTTGTTCTCAGTGTAAGTGACTTATTTCAGTGTAAGGCCTACTTATAAACAGGCTCACACCAATGACCAGAATCCAAAACACCTGCTGTCAGTGTAGGTTGTACTTTCGTGTAACGCATAGCCATAAACAGGCTTACTACAGGGACCACATTTCAAAACACCTGCTCAGAGCCTGCTCACAGTGTAAATGATCACTTATACTGACAGCAAGTCTTTTGGAATCTGCCTTCTATATTTGAATAGCGTAATTTTTAATCTTTTTACTTAGAGTGCTGAAATATGCAGAATATGTATGTGCAGATCTTTGTTAGTTATTTATTGAAAAGAGAGGCATACATTATAGTGGGGCTATTGCCTGTTATTGGATTGAGAAGCGATGACTGGGAAATGGTTTTGGAGCATTTAATAATAAACAGTATGCAATGGTCATATTGTCTTCTTAGTTCCCTTAAGGATCTTTTAGTAGCCTTATTACAAATTATATTTTAAAGAAAAATGATTTTCAGTCTTCTTCCAGATTTTAAATGGCTTTCTCTTGAAATATGGATACAATGTGTGCCTATTTTCCTCTTTTTAAGTAGAACTTATACAATTATATTATTCTAAGCTAAATGCACTGATACTCCTTTGTGACCACTGTAAGCCTCCTGCATCATTTATCTTGAAGCAGCTCTTTGGCAAATATAAATATTAGAGAATAAAGAAATTATTTGCCGTGCATTCAACTTGGAGTTTATCATTAATATTTTGTACATTTGAGCTAAAATCATAATTACCGCATAAACAATATCTGTTTGGATCTAGGAGTAATCTGCTGTTTGCTTCTCTTGAGAAGAATGACCAACAGGAGGAAGTAATTACTGCATTTGATAGTCAAACTCTGACCCACTGAGATTATTTATTTATTAGTGTTTATTTACTGGAAAAGTCCACTGAGGCAAGAAGAGCCCATTTTCGGTGGAGGACCAGAGAGAAAAGCTCCAAAAAATACAATAGTATGAGTGTACACAGTTTTAGGACAGTTAGTAAGACATAATGCATTATACAAAACATAGTGAATGCATTATAAAACACAAGTAGTGAATTGTTAAAAACAAGATGCATTGTACAAAACACAACAAATGCATTTATTAAATTCCAGTAATAAAAAGGTATACAATTTGAGGAACATGTAATAGTTTAAGCTGCCCAATTACAATTCAATTCAAGGCGCACTTTAGGAAAGTCCCAAGGAAGTGTGTACAGAAGAGATGTGTCAAGGAGAGAATAAGAACTGATAGCAAGTCCTATGGAGTTGGATAATAGCTACTTGAGGTACTGTTCAGTTACAAGTCCATTTGGAGAGGAGACATGTGGAGGATGGTTTTAAAGGTGGCAAAACAATGATGTGTTCAAATGCAAGAAGGTAGGCTGTTCCATGTTTTTGCAATAACCCAAGAATATAATAGCTGACTGGCTGGTAATTTAGGTTTATGAATTTGTAGAAGGTGTTGATTTTCAGATCTTAGGGTTGTAATGAATGAATAAGTACTTTAGGGCAGGGCAATCTTGTGGTTTAATTAATTAATTTGTGTGTGGTAGTTAGTTGAAGACAAGTTTAGTGGGGGAATTTGAGCCAGTGTAGTTTGCTTAGGGCAATGCACATTCTAAAAAGTATGGCACACATATTGTGGGTTTTAAAATGTTCCTTACCTTTAGGCTGTATTACGAATGTGATATATGAACAACAACTAAAATACAAGACGACTTCAAGCCTGTAGCTTGATTACTAGCCTCCATTGGAAACGTACACACAATGATGTCACTCTGCCTCCCTATCACTGATGTACTTACATTTCTTCATTCTCCTTCCCTTTAATACCTTCTTCACACGACTTTTCACAGGCTCATAGGACGTTACTAGGCTACTGGTCCTGAGGCCCTTACAAGCCTAGACAAGAATTTAGCCCATGTTCCAACAAGTCAACACCCTATGCCACTGTCCAGCAGGGACATAGGTGGAATTCCGGGGGGTGGGGTATTTTCTGTTCCCAATCCAGTTATCCTGGTTGCTCTTAAAAAGGTTTAATGAGGTACTCTGGTTTACGTGGAGAGTGAGTCTATTCCCCAAAAGGGGAATCTCTGGGACAAATCTGTCTACTGATGTCACAGACCAGGTTGAGGTCTTATGTGTGGGTTACTCGAGTGGAGCTTGACGTCTGGATATGCAGCAGTCCCATCAGGGTGGGGTCTGAGACTGCTTTGTATGCCAGACAGAGGTAAGCTCTAAGGAGTGTGTAGGAGACTGAGTAGGACGGGACTTTTAGCCTGTGTAGGGCAGATGTTTGAGGTCCTGGATTCTCTGGGTGAGGAATCTCCAGCTGCTGCATGTGCTTTGTGAGGTACATGCCAAAAGGGGCAATGCACTCAATAATCGGTCTTATAAGGGAAAAATACATGAATGTTATGACCAATAATCGGTCTTACAAGGGAAAAATATAGGGATGTTATGACCACCTTGTCCCTGGATGAGATACCCTTACTAATGAGGTGGGCCATGTAGAAAGCTTTCCATACAACAGAGGCAATATGGTGGTCAAAAGTCAGTTTGCTATCAACCTGGGTTCCCAAGTCCCTCAGGACTGATTGCGTGCTTAGTGCCTTATTATCAATGTGATAATTTGTGGGGACGTCATTCTCCCCAAAACGATGATGATGCATTTATTGGGATTTCAGTTTGAGGCCATGTTTCTGGCACCAGTCATTTGTTTGGGTGAGACCCTCTTGGAGGATGTCCACATCACTAGGGGAATTGATGACAGCATCCAGCTTGCAGTCATCTGAAAACTTGGTCAGCCATAGCCCACTAGAGTTGGCCTGCACCTCTGAGAAATATATCCCAAACAGTAGAGGCCCCAAAATTGATCCCTGGGGTACACCATTTTTTACGGGTCTACTACTTGAGGTGGTTTCTCCTATTTTGACTAGGTGGGTTTTATCAGTGAGCCAGTTTGCTACCTACCTAGTAACATATGGATTGATGCTTAGTTGAGAGAGTTTATCTATTACACCCAAGTGGGGAATAGTATTGAAGGCCTTGGCCATGTCAAGGTAGGCGGTGTGCACCTTCTTCCCATCATCTATAGTCTTGGTGACAGTCTCAAAGAAGTCAACCACATTTAACAGGCATGACCTCCCCTTGAAAAAAGCAGACTGTGTGGGATCAAGTGCCTGGAGGTTGCCAATGTCCTTGTTAATGAGGTCCATGATAATCTGCTCCATGACCTTGCAGATCAGGCTAGTTAGGCTGATAAGTCTATAATTTCCTGGACTGGTGGACACCACCTTTGTGCAAAGGGATGGCAGTAGCTGTCCTCCACTCGGCTGGGATGAAACCAGTACTCAGGCTTTAGTTGAATAGGGTGCCTAATGGTGCTGCAAGCTCCTGCTTGAATTCATATAAGATGGAACCTGGGATGTTATCAGGTCCCATGCAGGCTGTATTTTCTGCCTTTGAGAGGGCAGTGATGACTTACTCCCTAGAGATAACAGGAGGGGGGGCAGGTACTTGGGATGTCCTGTTTTACTGATGGGGGGAGAGAGGAGTGACATTTTCACTGAACCTGTCTGCCAGCAGGTTGGCTAAATCTACAGAGTTTGTGTATGTGGTGTCCTTGACCACCAGTTCTGGGAAGATCTGGGTGCTTCCCTTGAGATTGTGGACATATGTGAAGAAAGCCTTATGATTGTTTTTAGTAGATGTGGCCAGTTTGGACTCGAAGTTTGCTTTGGATGACTTCACTAGTGCTCTTATTTGCTTTTTCAGGCTAAGGAGAGATTGCTTCCAATTAGATACCTGCTCCTTCTTGGTCTTGGACAATAATTTTTCCTTTTATTATAAAGTTTATTTATTGTAGATGTCCACCAGACTGGTTTACTCTTCCTTAAGGAGGATGATTTATTCCTGTCTGGTATTCCTGATTCCATGCAGTTATATAAATGCTCATATAGTACTTTAGTAAGTTTGGACATATGTGCCAGTTTCTGTGGAGGGGGAAGGGGGGCTGTGAAGCTGTATACCTTCCCTCAGGAGGATGTAATAAGCTTTGGAGAAGTTATTTTGTTTGACCCTAGCTGGAGGGGAGGGTGGGGGAGATGGTGACTTCCAAAGTGACTGCTTTGTGCTCGGCTCTTACCAGGGATGATGACTCTGTAGGGATGCTGCAGTTTTTATTAATGTTGGTTAATACCAAGTCCAAGATATTTTCACCTCTTGTGGGGGTGTCAACCAACTGATCAAAGGCATTTGCACTAACAAATTCAAGGAATCTCTGGCCATGTGTGTTTTGGCATGAGTATTTCTTCCAATCTATGGGTGGATAATTAATGTCACCTTGGATCAGGGTAAAGGGTTTAATCTTGATAGATTCAAAGAGGTCCAGATAGGTGGAGTGGGCATCTTGAGTCAGAGTTGGAGGTCTGTTGCTAGCTATGATTTGAACAGGGATCTTGTCAGTTGTTAACTGCACCTGGAGTATTTCCTGTGCATCATACTGTTTGACCAGCCGAGAGGTATGTATGTCTTTTATGTATATATTGCAACTCCAACTCCTGTTGTTTTGATGCCTATGGCTTGGGGTCTGAATGAATGATAGGATGAATAACTTGGTATGGCTGGGGTGCTCTCCAAAGCTTTGAACCAGGTTTCTGTGACTGCACAAATGTCAGCTTCTTCCAAAGTTAAGAATGCTTGCAATGAGTGCAGGTTCATGTTTAGAGTCCTAGTGTTTAGCAGCATAACCTTTAATTTATGTTTTGATGAAATTTTCATATTGGTAGTTTTGAACTCATGGCATTGCCTAAAAAAAACACTATGGAGGACTGAAGCCTAAGGGAGACAGATGCAGGCCATCTCTGGCAAAGTATCATGGCTTTTATGCTCAACTCCGGAGAGCCTTGCTTTGCTGCAAACATCTGCATTAGAAGATGAAGCTAAGTGAAACTTGCAGTAGTGTATTTTAGTATTCTGTTAAGTACAAACTTGCAGTTTTAAAAGTACTGTATTTTCATTTTTTTTCTGTTTCCTAACTGTGTTTCTGAACAGTGTGTTGTCTCTCTCTGAAACTTGCAGTTTTAAAAGTACTGTATTTTCATTTTTTGTTTCCTAATTGTGTGTTTCTTAACAGTGTGCTGTGTCTCTCTCTGCAGTTAGTTCCCCACTCTCCCTCCCGGTTCCTTTGTTGGTGGCTCTGGAATTTCCCACCCCTATTGTAAGTCTGTATTAGAACACTCATCCTGGGTCCATCTCATTTGCTCACTTAACCGAGTACAGTGAGATCATAGTCTGAATCTAGTGTTCACTCTACTTAATACAGAGAGAAGATTTGAGAAGGCCAGCCCACTTAGGATCTTCCTTCCTCTCTCCTTGCATTTAAATTTTTTTTGCACTGTATTCATTGGCTTTTAGTGTATTTGTCTTTCCTCCTACTTTATTTTGCTTTTCTTAAAAGTACTCAATTTTATTTATTCTGCTGCATTTATTACTGCTTGGTAGTAGCCTGATTAAATTGTAACCGTTATTCTTAGTCTTTTGGTTTAAGCACTTGGGGTTCATACAGGCTGTTTTATATTAAGAAGGTTTGTGGTCTGCACTGTTGTGGCAGGACAGGTAGCTTACATCCTTCTAAGCCGAGAATTGCTGATTGAAGGCCCAGTGTCTGCAATTCTAAAAGTGTATTAGCTCTGGCTTAAGCACTTGGGCTTCGGACCAGTTATTATACATTAAGAAGGTTTGTGGTCTGCACTCCTGTGGTAGGAGAGGCTGGATTCTGCCCTTCTGAGCTGGGAATTTCTGGTCACAGGCTTATTGTGCCTGCATATTTGAACTGTTTCTTTCTGAAATTGGTGTGGCTTGTTGTAGCATAGATCAGATTCAAGCCTGTTGAATCTAGCTTTGTTTGTATAACTTGAGCACTGATCCAGGCCATCCTTTTTGGAGAAGGTTTCCCTGCACCCTAGTAAGCAGGGGTGTGCAGTTAGAACTTGTCTGATTGAAGACTGCTGGAACAGGGCTGAGTTTTAAGCTTTTTTTCTGGTTAATTGGGTAACTTGTTTAAATCAGTTTGTTCATTTTCTATTGTTTTATATATATATATATATATATATATATATATATATATATATATATATATATATATGTATTGCACTTTATTCATCTGCTTTTACTGTATTTGTGTTTCTTCCTACTTTATTACTAGGGGCATTGACTACATCTCTGATCTGCGATATATAACTATAAGTATCCTTTTCTGTGCATTTAAAGTATTTTTTGAGTGTATCTGCTTTATTTCCTAAAAAAAAAAAAAAAAAACCCAAAGCAAAAAAATATATATACTTGTTTCCTGCCTTTTTAAGCGAGCATAGTCCAGTTTTCAGGTTACTGCTGAATTCAGGGCTGTGTTACAAGTCTCTGTGTTTGCCCATACCTTACTTGGACAGAAGAAAGTTCTCTGTTCACCTGTGAGAGAGGGGAGCTTTGAGCAGCCTATCTGTCCCTGGAGGAGTGGTTTTAACCCAGAAATTAGTAGTTTATTGGCCATTTTGGGCTAATTTCTATCTCTCTCATTTCCCTGCTATAAATACCGTATTTGCCCAGTTTTGCGCACCAGACAGCACCTGTTAGCTAGGGTAAAACTATTCCTGGCTCCACAAAGTTTCTTCTTCAATTTTTCCCTTGGAACTAGACAAACTTTCAACTTAAGCCATCAACTTCTCAGCCTGGCACTTGCTCAAAACTTATAGCAAGCACTTATTAAACTTAGCAGTAGACCCTCCTGTACTGTACAGGAGGACAAGGCTCTCTATTCGACCTTACCAGCCATCCAGTAAAACAGTTCACTGTACCTATCCAGGCATGTCCAAAGGGCAGTTTCAGGTGTACTCTCCAGTCCAGCTGATGAATCTGGGCATTTTGAGGCAATGTTAAAGCTGCCTCATGCACACAGACAACACCCTCCTCCTACCACAAACACTAATACATGTGAGAGATGCAATTATACAGCCAAACCGGAGGCTAAGCTCTCTCAACCCAAGACTGGATCAGACAGTCAAGAGGAGAAGGGAATTACTTGCACCACACCACCAGTCTCACATAGACCCATTAAAGCAACACTGGAAAAATACACACATAAAAACATACTCGGAGGCTCTAAATAAAAATCTGCAAAGCCAACAGAGACTTCCAAAGCAAACACCCAAGCAACCTCCATCCCCCAACACAAACCATGAAACACATACTTCACAAAACCAGTGTGCCATACAATCACAGCCCTTAAGGCAAAATAACATACCCAACATACTAGTAATAGGTGACTCTATAGTCAGGCACACTGACGTCCCACTCACTAGGATGAATAAGGAGAAGGTTACTGTTAGCTGCCTGTCAGTTGCCAGGATCTGCCACATAAAACAAGCATGCAGGTCACTCCCAACAAGTACAAATTTGACTCTGTCATTGTCCATGTTGGTGGGAATGACCTGATCTGTACCTCCCTTTGACTACATGAAAAGAGACATGGAAGAGCTCTCTAATCACGTAGCCAAGGCTGGTGTGACCTTGACCCTGAGTAGCATCCTGCCCTCACCAAGAATGATACCATGGTATAAAGAAAGAATTCTCGATTTCAACAATTGGCTAAGTTTCTGCTGTCATTCAAAGGGGATCCAGTGTCTGTCCACCTGGGATGACATGCTTGACAAGCCACACTGCTTTGCTAGAGATGACTTGCACCTGTCACCCTTAGGCTTTCAAATACTGGCCAAGGCTATTGCCACCCCCATAGTGCCTTTTTTAGGCAAGGCTCAAAAGACAAACCCACCGCCGTAAATAGCACAAATAACAAAAAACTGAGGGTAATGCTACTCAATGCCAGAAGTCTAAACCTCAAAATGCATGCACTGGAGGCAATCGATATATGTGCAGTAACAGAAACCTGGCTTAAGGCTCCAGAGAGCACTCCAGCACTACCAGGCTACAACTCATACCATACATTTTGGCCACAGAACCCAAACCGAAATACAAAAAGCTGGGGCGTATCCATATTCATCAAGGATACCCACACCTCCAGGTTAGTGGCACAGCACGATGCTTCAGAGATCATTCACGTGCAACTAACAATGGGCAAAACTGCAATTCAAATTGTAGCTTGCTACAGGTCACCCACCATGTCCCAGGTCCCCATTCCACGTTTCTGGAAACATTCGGAAACATAAAGGTCCTACCAAACACCCAAATATTGGGTGGTTTCAATTACCCAAACATTAACTGGGAGAACTACTCAAGTACTAACTGCCTTGCTCAACAATTCCTAGAATTTATAAACTCAAATGCCCTGGTTAACTGGTCAACACTCCCACCACAGGTGACAACATACTGGACCTGGTCATCACCAACATGGGCGATCGGTGTTCCAAACCAGAGGTCAACCCCTCACTGGTTAGATCTGACCATAAAGAAATCACTTTGGATATCCACATTCCGCCCCCACCCCCGGACAAGAAAACCACTGTGAAAAACTTTTCAAAAGCAAACTTCACGTTACTTAAGACCAAGGTGGAAAGTTTCAAAACCCCCATGCTGAAGGATAATGCTGTCCAAGCTGTAAAATCCTTTACTAATGCATTCTACGGGCACCTACAAGAAAGCATGGATCATGCCATCTTAAGCAAAACCAAGACTCACTCCTCCAAGAAAAGGAAACCAGTCTGGTGGACTCCTGCCATAAACAAGCTATACAATAGGAGGAGGAAACTAGTACAGAAAAGAGTAAAATCCTAAGAAGGAAGACATCCCTGATCAATATCAGCAAGAAACATCATAAAATCATCCAAGGCGAGCCTTGAAAGAAAATTTGTCAAGGACTCCAAAGATGATAAGGCATTCTTTAGCTATGTCAAGAATCTAAGTGGTAATGCTCAGATCTGCTCAGAGTTAGTGCAGAATGGCAAAAAATACACTGAACCGACCAATATCACCAACATCCTTGGCAGACATGTTCAGTGCAAACTTCACCCCCCTCTCACCCCCAAAAGGGCCCATAACCATACCAGAAGAATGTACAGTCCCTGAAATCACAGACACTTAGGTTAAAACAGCCCTCTCCAAAGCAAAAAACACAGCATCAATGGGACCGGACGGTGTCCCAGGCTGTATCCTACATGAGCTCAAAGACGAACTAACCCCTCACCTAAACACACTGTTCAGACTCAACCTCTCCACAGGCTACATACCCATAGAGTGGCGCACAGTAATGGTTATTCCACTCCACAAAGGTGGAGCCACAACAGACCCCAGGAACTATCACCCTATAAGCCTGGCTAGCTTGGTCTGCAAGGCTATGGAGCGCATCATCATGGAACTCATTAACAGAGACATTGGGAACCTCCAAACACTGGACCCTACCCAGTTCGGCTTTAAGTGCAGATCATGCCTCCTAAACTTGGTGGACTTCTTTAAGACAGTTACCAAGGCTATAGACGAGGGAAAGGTGATACACACAGCCTACCTAGATCTTGCTAAGGCCTTCGACACCATTCCCCCTTCTGGTATTATAGACAAGCTCACCAGCCTGAACATAAACCCCTACATCACAAGATGGGTTGCTAACTGGCTCACGAACAGAACCCACATGGTGAGAGTTGCGGGAGCTAGGTCTGACTCTAAACTGGTTACAAGTGGCGTTCCCCAGGGCTCATTCCTAGGACCCCTCCTGTTCAGCATATACTTCTCAGAGGTACAGGCAAGCACAGGAGGACTACGGCTGACCAAGTTTGCAGATAACTGCAAACTAGGGGCTATAACTCACTCTCCAGCTGACACAGACATCCTCCAAAAGGGTCTCACTCAGACAGATACCTGGTGTCAAAATCATGGCCTCAAGCTTAATGCCGAAAAGTGCATAGTCATCCCCTTTGGAAAAAGCAAAGTACCCTCAAACTACTACACAGGTGGTAGTCACCTAAATATGGAAGACATAATAAGGGATCTGGGGACCCAAGTAGATAGTAATCTCACCTTTGATAATCACATTGCCAAAGTGATTAGAAAATCCTTCTACATGGCCCACCCAATCACAAAAGGTTTCGCATCCAGATCAAAAGAGGTCACTGTGCCCCTCTACTCATCAGACCCATCAGAGTACAACTCCCCATTTGGGATCTACCTTACAAGACACCTGCTACAGCTGGAAAGACCACAGAAGTACCTCACCAAGAGGATCACTGGCCTCAAACAGATGCCCTATGCAGCTCGACTGAAGAAACTACAGCTGTACTCGGTTGCATACCGCCTACTCAAGAGGTGATCTCTGCATGACATACAAGGCCATGTCCAACCTAGAATTGATGGACATGCTCCACATAAAGAAAACCTTATCCCCTCGAGCCACATGCTCTAGGGATCTAAACCTCACCACAACAATAAATAGGACATGCTGGAGGGATAGATTCCTGTCCCAGAGACTTCCCATGCTTTGGAACAAGATCCCAATCTACATTAGGCAGAGCTCCTCGCTAACACTCTTCAAAAGAAACCTTGGCGAGTGGATGGAAAACAGAAAGTTTACCTCGGGGATCACTTCAGTAGCTCTGCTGAACAGAGGCACAGGGAACTAATCTAAGGGGGCGGTGAAAGCCAACACATTCTGGCTAGGCTTATAAATGCCTTCAGACAGATAGCCTAGTACCTACCTATGAAACTATGTCATCCCAGGCTTCAGGTACTGGATGACACCAGAAACTAAGCCAGTTGTTAAAGTCAATCATTTTCTGTTTGTATTGAGGCATCATTCTGGATGAGGGTAGAATGCTGCTTAAGGCTAGGGACATACCTGCCTGGGACACACAATCAGCGAGCTCAATCATGTCTCTCTTCATATAGTCTAGGGAGGTACGTCTCAAGTCTTTCATTCCAACATGGACTATGACAAAGTCATAATAGCACCTGTTGAGAGATTTGAGTGCATTGGTGATATGGTGAATTCTGGCATCTGACAAACAGCCAGGTTACCTTTTTGGCTAGGCTTATATAGGCCCTAGGGCCAATAGCCTAGTACCTACCTATGAAACTATGAACAACTTAACCATGATTTTCTCCTTATCCAGCCCGGTGAGGGGCACATTTGTGTGTCTCACAATAGAGTCTCCTATAACTAGTATGCTGGGTTTATGTTTAGGCCTTAGTAGCTGTGAGACATAGGTGTGTGGACTGTGTGTGGTGGGTGGTGTGGTGGACAGTGGAGTTTGTGTGCATTTATCCCTCGGAGGTCTATTTTGTTTGGGTAAGCTTTTGTTGAGGACCTCCACATATGTGTGTGTTGTGTAGGTGTGGGTGGTATTTGACGTATGGTGTTCATGTTGTCAGCCTTCTCAGTGACAGATATACTGGTTTGTGGGGGAGAGAGCAATGACACTAGGTGCTTGATGTAACTGCATCTCTCACAAATTGTGTTAATAAGTGGTAGTAGTAGAGGGTTGTCCGTGTACATGAGGGAGTTGCTACACTGTCTCAGGATGCCCCTATCGATCAGACTGGCAGGAGAAAATATTTTTTTCAGTTTCTATTTTGTTACTCTACCCTCCATTTGATTCTTATATATTACTTGATGTATTTACGTCTTCACAGTTTTCACGGTACTTACTAAGCTGTTAATATGTAAGAATCTTAAGAAGCCTGGCCCTGCATTCTCATGGTAGTTTTTAGCCCTTGTGTTTTATATATGAATAACCCAGAGTCATGCAGAACAAGGATAAGTTGGGGCATTTACTTGTTGCCTCTATCCATGAAGGACATGAGTGCTAAACTGAGAACAGATTTGTGGTTTCTTATCCATTCATCCAAATTATGTTTGAATAGAATAACAGGAGTACATTCATTTATGTGGAGTGGAAGATGGTCCCATAGAAGGGGTGCTCTTGGTGATGCATACTTATCCCCCCAACATGTTCTACTTATGTTGAAAAAAAATTGAGATCAGGTGATCACACTACTATTGAACTTGAGAATGATAGGATAGGCTCTGCTGAGACTCTATACGCGAGGCAGAGGTCACTTCTAAGTAACCGGTATGATACTGGGAAGAGAGGTAAGGCTTTGAGATGTTCTCTGTAATTTTTGGGATTCAAGCTGTTTGATTTTTTTTTTTTTTTTTTTTTTTTTAAGTGAGAAAGCATTGTGCTCACCCAGTAGTGACAACTGTTTGGACAGGTACATACCAAATGGGGCATTATATTGAATGATTGGCCTGATAACTGAATACATATAAATGATTGGATCCCTAGGTCCTGGATGCCATACTTTTAAATATAAGCAGTCAATGAAAGACTGCCTTACAGTAGTGGACACCTAGTGCTCAAAGGACAGTTCATTATTGACATAGGCTCCCAGATCTCTGACTACCGGATCAATTTTCAGGGGTGTGTTGTCAATGTGATAGTTACAAGGGAAGTCATGCTTACTAAAGAACATAATTATACATTTTAGTCCATGGTTCTGAAACCAGGTATTTGTTTAGGAAAAGCCCTCTTGGAGGATTTTGGTGTCATCTGGGGAGTTTATGATGACACCAAGATTACAGATGCCTGCAGATTTGGTCAGCCATAAACCTCATAACATTTGCGTTAACATTTCAGAAGTAAATGCCAAAGAGTAGTAGCCCAATGACTGATCCTTGCAGGTACACTGCTAGTTACAGGTCTTTTGATGGAAGTAGAATCACCTACCCTAATTTCCTGGGTTCTGTTTGCGGGCCAGTTTACCATTCAGCGAGTTACATAGGGATTTACATTTAGACAGGAGAGTTTATCTATGATACCTGAGTATGGGAGGGTATTGGATGCCTTTGCGAGGTCTAGACATGCGATGTGTACTGACTGGCCCTCATCCATTGCTTCTGTGACCTTCTCAAAAAAATCAACCAGGTTAAGTAGGCAGGCTCTACACTTGGCAGATCTGAACAGGACTGGGTCAACAGTCTGTAGGTTACCTATGTCCTTCTTTATTAGTTTCACAGTGAGTCTTTCCATAGCCTTACAGCTGAGGCTTGTTACCCTTATAGATCTACATTTACCTGTGACTGTTGATGCTTCATCGTTGTACAAGGGGATGACTGCTGCTTTCTGACATTCATCTGGCACAAAGCCTGATACTGAATAATGTCTGTAGGTAGTCTGACAAATCATGTTTCAGACTGATCACCAGGCAGCTGGCCCACACATAAGTAGCACTCAGCCTTGGATTTTGTCCTGAGAACTTGTACTTGGAAGATTTAGGGGGAGGGGGGTTAGATGCAGTTATGTGATCAGGAAATGCACAAGACGAAAGGGGGTACATTTCCCATTTAATACTACCTCCTTTACCCTACGTCTCACTCATTTTCAGTTTCTGGTTTGACTTTGCCCTCTCACCTTTGTAACAAACATATGTCACCACAATACCTTTGACGTCACTATCTCATTCTCACTACTCCCCATTATCTCTCTGCTCCCACCATACCCAATATATGCTCACCCTTTGCCATCTTTACCTCCATTGGAAATGTTCTTTTCCACACTTTTGCCCTGCTGCAGTTCATACACACACATTACCTTATCACATACATTTCTGAATCTGCAACATAAGTCTGTCACAAATGCAGTGCTAATTGTTGTTAAGACTTCTTGCATGTTTTATTTCCTTGTACAATTGTTTCTTTAATGTGATTTGTACTTGTACTATACATATCATTGTATAACACTGACTTCTTTTGCCAACCAATCTAGTTCATGCTTGAAAATGGACTACAGACCACAGCACCTACCTGGTTAATAAATCATCATCTTCGTCTTTAGGCTGTTCCCGTTAGGGGTCGCCACAGCGGATCATCTGTTTCCATTTCTTCCTGTCCTCTGCATCTTGCTCTGTCACACCAACCACCTGCATGTCCTCTCTCACCACATCCATAAACCTTATCTTAGGCCTTCCTCTTTTCCTCTTACCTGGCAGCTCCATCCTTAGCATCCTTTTCCCAATATACCCAGCATCCCTCCTCAGTACATGTCCAAACCAACGCGATCTCGCCTCTCTTGCGTTGTCTCCAAACTGTCCAACCTGAGCTGACCCTCTAATATACTGATTCCTAATCCTGCCCATCCTAGTCACACCCAGTGAAAATCTTAACATCTTTAACTCTGCCACATCCAGCTCTGACTCCTGCCTTTCCATCAATGCTACCATCTCCAACCCATATAACATAGCTGGTCTCACTACCCTCTTACCTGGTTAATAAATGTAAAAGTAAAATAAAATAAAGCTTATGTATATATGCTTCACTTAATAGTTTGCTCACCTGGGTTTTGGTCCATTTTCAGTGGAGCGCAGGGAGAAGCTCTAGTACAACTACCATATTATGAACACAAAGCACAGTATTACATTAGACCAAAAACACAAAATGATACAAAGAAATGACACAATATAGCTACGTAAGCCAAGATACAACACATGTGAGCACACAATCAAATAATGCATCAAAAATACAGAAATATGGGAAAGCAAAATATGACGATGATATTTAACTCTCACATCGATTCATAAACACAATATCACGGGTTACAATTTTTGAAAAGGCAGTAGCACAGGCGCTGGCATACAACAATTAAATAACGTGTCACCTGCACAGGATAAGGATGCTAATAAAAGAACTGAGGTGAGAAAAGGAAAGGGCACTCATTTGTTCTTGCAGGTACTAGAATTGGTTTAATTGGGTAAATGTGAAACAGATGAGCAGTGATAACAATACATTTCTTTAGAAAGTTATTTTGAATCAGTAACTTACAGAGGATAAAATCAGGAGTAATATTTTAAATAATACAGTGACCTAGCATGTGTATGATACTAAGGATTAAGTAGTTATCTGTAAAAATATGTTGGTACAGCAGTGACTGGTAAGGACTGCTATAGGGTGATTAGGACATGGTTGTGAAGGATGCAACTGGGGGAAACATGCAAATCAGTTTAACTGTATATAACTAGTTATAACTATACAAAATTAACTTAATGGTAATAATCAAATTAAGCTGTATTATGGAAGAAAAGAAGTTATGTACTTACCATAACGTTCCATCTGTGTTGCCCATTTTCAACTATCCTTGACATATGGGTTTGTGTCCAACATTGGAACCGACTCGGCCGTTAATACAGTTTGTGCAGGCCAAAAAGCTCTTAAGCTGCACTCCCAGTTACCTCAGACTGAGTTTGCAGACTAAAGATCTAAAATCATAAACAAGAAAGCCTTTATGGAAACCATATCTGCTCTGCCATAATGATTATACTAGATTTATATGTTTGTTATCTGTTCTACCAAAGGGTATTTAAAGGCCAGGGGAAGGAGGGAGGGGAGTCTAGGATAAATGAAAATGGACAACACAGATGGAATGTTATGATTAGTACATATTTAACTGATGATGTCAATTTTCATTTTATCCTTAACATATGGGACAGAGTCCCAAGTTACCTTAGACTTTGGGAGGGCTCACGGAAGGATATTCCTGAGCACCATCGAATCAAACGATGCTCTTCCTACGGAGACCAAATACAATTGTTAATGAGTCATAAAGTTATGGGGAGAAGCCCAAGTTGCTGCTGCACAGATATCATCCCTTGAAGCTCTAGATTGAGAAACTGCTTTAGCAGCTACAGATCTTGTAGTGTGTGCCTTTATAGGCCTAGGCAATTAAATTTTCTTTTTGTTATAGATGAAGGAAATACAATCCGTGAGTCATCTGGCTAAGGTCACCTTGCAGACTGGTTTACCAGACCTTGCACTTGAAAGAGAGACAAATAGTTGGTCAGATTTTCTTAAGTCTTTCATTATGTGCAGATAAAAACATAATTGTCTGTGAATGTCTAACAAATGTAAACAGTATTCACTTTTATTCGAATATCTGGAATTGATATTAGTCTCCAACACTATGTTAGGAAGAAAAGGATTCGTCCTTAAAGCAACCCTGTCTTTGTTAAAAATCAACTAAGGTGATTTACAGGATGAGGCCTGCATTTCTGAAATCCTTCTAGCAGAGGTTATTACCACCAAAAATATAGTTTTCCATGATAAATATTTTAGATTATACTGCACAGATGGTTCAAAGGGGGAATGTTCAATGGTTCTTAACACTAGATTTAGATCCCAAGGTGGAGTAGGATATTTATAAGGAGGTTTCATCAATAGTGTCCCTTTTAAAAATGGCTTAAAAAGTTCATGAGAAGCCAAGGAACGTCCTTCAAAACCATTTTGGAAATTTGAAATGGCTGCTAGTCGAATTTTAATGGTAGACAAGGAAACGCCTGCACTGAAAATAAAAGCTAAGAAAGCTAAAATGTTATCAACAGAAGCAAAAAAAGGGGTCAATATCCCTTTCACAAGCCAAAATGTAAATCTCTTCCATTTGCTAATGTAGAGTTTATGGGTGGAAGGCTTATGAGAAGCTAATAAAATTTGACATACCAGGGAAGAAAGGTTCACTTGCCTGGCAATTACTGGAAGTGTAGAAACCATGCTGTCAGCTTGAGATTCAGAATGTTTGGATGAATTAATCCCTGTGGATGGGAAAGAAGATCTGGAACTGGGTCCAGAACCCTAGGACATTGAATCAGATAAGGCCAAAGGAAGGGGAACCATATCTGTAAAGGCCAATAAGGTGCAATAAGGATTACTTTGCTCTTCAGCCCGATTGGTTTCTGTAAGAATTTTGGGATTAGAGGTATCGGGGGAAAGGCATACAGGAGTCTGGAAGGCCAAGTGTGGAGAACAGCTTCTCTTGGTGACTTCCCCGGAGGGGGAATCAGGGCAAAGAAGTTGCTGCACTTGTTGTTTAGGGGGCAAAGCAAAAAGGCTGAAGCACGGCTGGCCCCACTGACAGAAAATCTTTTCGGTCACTTTTGGATTTAGAGACCATCTGTGAGGCTGGAGAATACATCTGCTCAGTTTGTCTGCTATCATACTGAACTCCCTGGAATGTGCATTGCTATCAGAAAGCAGTTGGAAGAAATTGTCCACTGCCACACACTGAGCGGTTCTCAACAAAGGGAGGTAAGATCTGGTTCCTCTCTTGTTTGTTGATGTACCAAACTACTGACATACTGTCTGTTTGAATCACAATCGTTCCTGTAGGAAAAGCAGTTTGAAAGGCTTGCAACACTAAAAGCACCTTACTTAGCTCAAGAACATTGATATGCAAGTTGGCCTCCAAGGGGGACCAAGTGCCTTGAACAGTCTTGCCCAGAAAATGCCCCTCCACCCTATCTGGGAGGCATCCATGGTCACTATGGCCTTGGGTTGTGCAAGGACAAAGGGGCGGCCCAAGAAAATTTCTCTGGAATGCATCCACCAAGCTAGATCTTTTCTGCAAAGATTGGTGATCAAAATCTGGTTCAGCATGCACTGGTACAGCATTCACCACTGAGATGCAAGCAGCCACTGTAGAATTCTTATGTGATATCTCGCTAGGGGAACTAGGGTTACCGCTGCTGCAATGGAACACAAAGCTTGTAAAATTAGATGAGTGGGTACTTTCCTGCTGTGGATTATTCTTTGACCTTGTGTTTTGATTTTTTTGTAATCTCATGGGATGAAGGGAAACTACTAATGTTGTATTTAGTACAGCCCCTATAAACTCTAAATTCTGAGTTGGAGTGAGTTGTGATTTCTTGTAATTTACAGCTATTCCCAAGTATGCACAGGTCTAAAGAACATAATCCCTTGCTTCTATCAAATGATGCCTGGTCAGAGTAGTAATGAGACAGTCATCCAAGTAGGGAAACACACGGAATCCCTGTAGTCTCAAGTGAGCTGCTACTATTGGCATACATTTGGTGAACACCCTGGGGGCTTTGGTGAAACCAAAGGGCAGAACCCTGAACTGGTAATGACTGGCTCCCAGCCAGAAGTAGAGGAACCTTCTGAAGCGCTTGTCCATTTTTATGTGGTAATATGCATCCTGAAGATCTATCAAGCACATCCAGTCATCCTTTTCCAAAAATGCAAGAATGGACTGTTCAATATGAGGACATCCAAAACTGGTCTCCAGTCGCCTATCTTTTTTGGCACTAAAAAGAATCTTAAGTTCTGGACTCTTTTTGGTCTAGTGGGACTTCTTGGATGACTCTTTTCGCTAGCAGTTTTTGAATTTCTAGAACTGCTGGTTCCCCCTGACTGGGTGGAACATTGGGGATTCTTTTTTTTTTTTTTTTGCATATAGGAGGATGGAGAGAAAACGGTATGGTATACCCACTGAAAATAATCCTCTGCACCCAAGAATCTGTTATTTGTAGTCAGGCATTTTTGTGCACAGATAAATGTCCCTTGACTGCCTCCAGAGGAAGATAACCAGGGCTCCTTTCAGGAATGTTGACAGAGCTTACTCGGAGAATCCCTGAAGCCCTGGTTTTGTGGGCAACCTCTGCTGAGTGGATGATGCCTTCCATTGTAGTCCCCCCCCCACCCCACCCCCGCCTCTGGGAGAACTGGATCCTTGTATGTCCTGTAAAGGCCCTTGGAACTTTCTGAACCACATTTTTCCACTGCTCCTCTGATTCCTGGAAAAGGATCTTTGGAGAATGGAAGAACGTGCACCCACAGCAGAAAGGATCTTACCAACCTTCTCACACCTGCATAAAGTCTCTCTAACCTTTGAGCCAAACAGGGGTAATCTGTCAAAGGGTGCACTGATGAATGAAGACTTAAATGGCTCTGCAAAGTCAGACACACATCCAGGAGTGTCTCCTTATGGCTACGCTTGAACCCGCTGCTCTGGAGGTCCCTTTGGCTGCATTTGCAATGAGCCTCATGGACAAGTTGGACACAGACTCCAGGGTAGCCAACTGGGAAGCTACTTTTTCTTGGACTTCCTCAGTAACAGCTCCTGCCAGAGTATCCGACTACTCCTTGATCAGATACCTTTGAAATCTAATAAAATGTGCCAGAAAATTCAAAGACCTTAATGCAAAGCTCATTGAAGCATGAAGCGTGCACCTGCTTCCCAAATCGAGTCATCGCCCGACAGTCTCTGTTGGATGGATTGGCTAGTTCCTTCTTTGTGGGTGCCACTATGACTATGGCATCAACAGCTAATCGTTTGACCCGAAAGTACTTATTCTTAGGGGCAGGTACATTTTTGTCTGGTCTCCTAGGGATGAGTTTGATGGTGTCTGGTGCCTTCCATGCCTGCTGAGAGATCAAATGAATGAGCTTGTCAGCTGGAGAAATCACCTAAGAGGTAGAGGGGTGAGTGCCAAAAGCCTGCAGGTAAATGGATTAATCTGAGGAAGGGTTTTGGGACTTTCAATCACCCTTCTGTTTTAATATTTCTGATTTTGGGGACCCTTCCCTTTCATTAAAATCAGTATCTTCTGTGATTGATTCCTCTGGGGAATCTAAGTACTTCCTCTTCCACTTTTTCTTCTGAGGAACCTCATCAGGAGGATAGTCTGGTGAAGTATCAGAAGATGACAGATCTGTAGCTGAGGCTCCTGGGGATTCAGCACTCACTGACCCAATGGATATAGACGTTGAATAACAGAGTGAGAAAGGGATTTGCTCCAAGGTGGAAGGGGCCAGCTGACTGGCTGCAGCAGATAAGGCTCTCTCCATAGCTTCGAAGGCTGGTCCCTTCAAAGAGGGAGGGTAGCCTGGAACCGAGAAGGACTGCCTTGGAACAGTGGTCACTCCCTGCTCTGATGAAACAGCCCCAGAGACAGAAGCTAGAGCTGAACTGATCTATGCTGAAGCTCCAAGGTGCAGGGACAGCTTTGAAAAAATTCAGTCGACCCCAGCCCCTCACACCTGACAGGGCAGATATGGCTCTAAGAGGTCTCCAGATCCAAAAGAACTGAAGAGCTCAGAGCAATAACTGGTTCCAAAGGAACGGAAATCTCCATAACCGATACAATTGGCACTGGATGACTCAAAGCTGGAAACTCTAACACCTCGGAGGAGGTCAGAGGAGTAGTAGTTAAAGGGGTATAGGAAGGTTCGGCTCCTGAAACCATAGGGATCAGAGTTGAAAGGGAGTCCAGTATATCCTCTTGCTCACAGAATTTTATTCACTAATCTCTCCACGTGGATTTCTGTAAGACTTTTGGTGAAACAGAAAGACATCAGAGAGGGTGATTCAGGCCTTTGCAGAAAAATCTCAGGTAATTCACCCACAAAAGGATCAAATGACTGGGAGTAAGTTTTCCTAGGCAAAACTTCTTGCTCTACTGCTTTAATAACCTGTGC
This sequence comes from Protopterus annectens, assembly GCF_019279795.1. Taxonomy (NCBI): domain Eukaryota; kingdom Metazoa; phylum Chordata; order Ceratodontiformes; family Protopteridae; genus Protopterus; species Protopterus annectens. The sequence goes on from NC_056745.1 coordinate 43,654,942, forward strand.
CAATGTAGTCAGAATTGAGGAAGAACCAGGAAGCAATACTTCTTGAGCCAAAGACAGAAGTTGCTCACGTACCAAGGGCTTCGTTGTCAAATATTTAGATTCAGCAGAAATGGTCAATGCCAATGATTTTTCTGGTACCAAAGCTTTTGACATGGCATCCGTTTGATCCACAGAACTTTTAGGAACAGGAGCTAGGTTTTTTTATGTGTTGGTGCCAAAGGCGGTCAGGCACCGACAGACTTCTCTTTTTAGCCCTTTCCAAGGAGGAAGGCAAAGAAACAATTTTGAGCAGATATGACCTCTTCAAAGGTGAAAGGAATCGTACCTTTAAGGATCAATTTATTTTTTCTTTCGACAAGGGCCCCATGACTAAACCCATGGCAAATAATGTAATCTTCTTGTAGATGAACTGGGACCAAACAATACACGCACAAAAGGTCCGAATACAAGACTGGAATCTTATGGCCACACTTCTGGCATTTCTTGGAGCCATTGGAAAACTTGGGTTTTTCAACCATAATAGAAATGGCTTTTAATTTAAAAGCTAGTAAAAACCCAAGGACACACCACACTTGCACCAAAAAGGAGAGGACAGAACAAATCAATCAGTCAGAAGATTCTAAATAGCAAAGTTTTTTTTTTTTTTTTTTGGCAAAGAAAAGGTAACTGGGAGAGCAGGATTGTGGGCAAGGGTGAAGCTCGAGAGCTTTTTGGCCTGCATGAGCTATAATAATGGCAGAGTCAGTTCTGATGTCAGACCCGAACCCATATGTCAAGGATAAAATGAAAATTGACATCATATTGAGGGATAGCTCAAAGATGTACTTGGATGAGAAGGACCCTGTTTAGCAGTCTTTATAGCACCAGCATATAACTTGGTCTACAAAGGATTTTTAAAGCTATTAACACAACAGGTCTGGTAATTTCATAAGGGAGTTTGTTTCATAGTTGTGTCCTAGTCTCTCTCTCGCTCTCTTTTTGTTTTTAAATATAGCTTCAACACAGGAGTTATTTGTGGGATGAATGAAGAGTTAATACAGGAAGACATAAACCAAGAAACTGATGAGAGGGATGTATTGGAGGATCATAATGTATAACTGAAACGGTACAGGTAATTTAAGTTTGCCAAGATACACTACCTAGCAGTGCAAATTGGTGAGTCGATTTTGGCTGTCTAACATGACTTTGGCTGAACTACAGTTTTTTTAAGTTTTCTTAGTGAACAGTGTAACGCCTATGTGTAAGACAGAGCAGTAAGATGTGCAAACAAATGAAATGACAAACTGGAGAATACAAACTTGCTGACTGCAGATCCAAACGAACAAAAGAGGAAAATCCAACCACAAATGTGGGTGATAAATACGCCAAACCCAAATGGTAATTCCACACGAAAAATCACAAATAAGCCAAAATAAAACAACTTTATTTACTATACATAGAGTTAAGCGCTTTTCGTCCCACTATATTGTGGGACTTCTTCAGACAAACAAGAACAAGATGCTAAAAGCATTTAAATAACTGATTTGGCACCAAGAAGTCCCGCAATATAGTGGGATGAAAAGGGCTTAACTCTATGTATAGTAAATAAAGTGGCTTATTTGCGATTTTTCGTGTGGAATTACCATTTGGGTTTGGAGTATTTATCGCCCACGTTTGTGCTTGGATTTTCCTCTTTTGTTCGTTTGGATCTGCAGTCCGCAAGTTTGTATTCTCCAGAGCAGTAACATGTGCTGGACTGAATGAGTGAAGTGATTTCCTATGTTTTAACAGCTGGTGTTAATGCTTGACTATATAAAGACTTCCTTGCAACATACTACAGTTTTATGGTTTTAAGGTCTTGCTCCTTCATGAAGAGTGCATCGTGCTGGATCCAGCCCAAATATTTTATTTTGCCAGCATGAGGTACTGAGTCATCTCTTGAGGTTTTCTTGTGCGGTATGAGAGACCATGCTATTTTATAATGGGATCAAAACAAGACTGAATTACTCCTGGTAATGTTCCATATGACAGGAAAGTCATGTAACCACTTTTGGGCCCTGTGAACTGTATTTTACAGTTGGATTTTAAGAAGTTTAGGTGTTTTGCCTGAACAAAGAAGGGCTATGTTAGTGCACTGAACCACTTTAAGACCACTATCATGTTCACAGGTATATGACTAGAATAATGACTACCAGGGCCTTTATAGGCCCAGCTGTGCAACTCACCCCAACTGTATCCCTTTGTAAAACAGGCATTTATTAGGAGGGTGGTATGTTAGTTAAGAAGTTTGTATAACGGGGGTGTCTGACCTTTTTGGCTTAGGGGCCACTTACTATACTTGGCAAGTTTTTTTTTTTGTGTGTTTTTTTTTGGGGGGGTACATTACCATGCCCAAAATATCTGTCCATTCAAAACAGTCTGTTATAGGACATACTGATGGCCAGATAAAATGCACCAATGTCCTAGGGCCACTTCCCGTACACCCTGTTCAAGAGGTTATGTGGAGAGTATGTTAAACAGTAATGCTCAAACTATCAAAGACATGGGGGCCAGACATGGGGTGAACTTTTGATTTCCCATCCATTGGTCAAGGTTACACTTAAATAGGGTTAGGGATGGACTTTGCTTCATATGGATGTGAAGCTTGTTCCAAAGTGTGTGATCCTCTGAGGCATAAATCTGTCTTACCAACATGTCTTATTTATGTCACAAGCAAAATTTAAATTCTTGTATTTAATGGTTCTGATGTTCATTTTGTGGATGTGAAAAGGTCAATCAGAGCTGGAACCATGTATTTCCTGCATGCCAGGCATAGATCTCCTCTCCGTAGCCTGTAGGAGAGCAAGTATTGAGATAGTGCTTTAAGGCAACCTGTACAGGACAGTGTGTATACCCTGGTCTCTCCTGGTAAGGAGTCTTTGCTGGCATTCCAACCGTTGCATATGTCTAGCCAGGTACATGCCAAAGGGGACTCTGCTCTGATACTTATGGACTGCAAAGTCTAAACAGTAAGGGACCCCATATTCCTATAATGAAGAAGTGAGAGTGTTGCTATCTTTAGTACTGATGGTGGTTAAGAAATACTGTGACAAAAAATGGGAAAATATCTGATAAGTCAGAACCCACTTTATTGGGTCCTGTAATATGGAGATGGAAAGGCAAAAAAAAATAGATTTAAGTATCAAATATTCCAGCTATTTCACTTAATGAAATATACAGTATCTGCAAAAGAAGTGGATAGGACTCAATAGCTTGCAGTAACACAGAATGACTTTACAGACACTTCCAGATCGATCACTTTCTTCCATTAGGGCTTCATCCGAATCCATTGCTGCATCTGCTGTCACTCTTGGACATACAATCTGAGGTCTCCCCAATTTCACTGGGCACCAAATTTAAGAGTGTACAGTTTATTCTAGTTGTTATGGGGATGGGGGAGTCAGTCCTTTTAAGCAGACCTCAAACAGAAACTAGGCTCCTCACTGTTTAAATGCAATGGTGGAAGGTCATGGCTTGTTCTGTATTGCTGGGAAGAGTCTTTTTTGTGCTTTAAAACCTCCTTCTTTCATGCAGTTTTCCAGCATGTGCTCACATAACAGCTTACAGCTTCCTTAACTTCCAAAAATGCCTTTTCTTAAGCAGAATTCTATCTCAGAGAAAATATGACACAGCATAAAGATATATATTTATATGTTCATATTGACTTAATATTCATATACTAAAGAAGTGAATGTTGCTATCTTGATACTGATAGTAGTTAAGAAATACTGTGGAAAAAGGGTAATCATTTGAAATGTCAGGATCCCTTTTACGGGAGACTGAATGGCCAGACAAGTGATAATAGATATTTAACAGACAAATTAACAATGGTGTGTTAACATAACTGAAAGAATTTGCAAAGCTATCACATTACTAGAAAGAAGGCAAAAATGCCACAATTCAGGTTTGCCTGCCAATGAAGCTACATGAAGGATGAATCAGCCTGTTCACTGAAAAGGTCTGAAATCTAAATGTCTTATAACATAACGAATATTGCAGAAAAATGTTGAGGCATTCAAGATGCATATATACCAAAACACTGGTACTGAAAACTTGTTCTCCATGTCAGGTCGCTCCACCAGAAGTTCTGGAATATACAAAGTTTCTTCATGTTGAACGTCAGCATGTAGGTGCTGGTCGACCTCAGGCATACAAGACAAAATTCCTAACCAAGGCAATGTAAAGCATGGAGAAGGAAGCTATGACACTATGTCATTATGTGCAATGCTGAGGACAAAATAACTAGTGAATTGTATTTGCTCCTGAGGAAGACATGCCAAGCATATATAAATGGCAAACAGAATAAAGAAATAGTAAGACACAGTATTTAAAGGAATATCTCAGATAGCACCGCTTTTCTTTATTTTAGGTCATGCCACACGAGCTAGCAGAGTAACTATGGGAAAACTGCCATTTTACTTTATTTTAGGTCATGCCATGGTGCAGCTAGCAGAATAAGTATGTGACTGCTGCTATTTTCTTAAAAGGGTCTTGATACCATGTCAGTTACATGCTCGTGGACAAAGGTGAAAGTCTGACAGCTACTTATAGTATGGAAAATTTTTAAAGCAAAAAGAAAGCTATAGAAAAATCATTGCTTGGACATCCCTCAATAACTTAATGAAAATTTTGGAATAACGTATGTGATTTATGGTGCTTTTTATCCGAGTGAGTGAGTGAGTGAGTGAGTGAGTGAGTGAGTGAGTGAGTGAGTGGGCATGCGTGAGTGAGAGTACAGGACATCTGATCTGATTGTCTAATCACAAAATATTTAAAAAAAATCTGAAACATAATTAATCTAAAAGATAAGATGGTAGGAATTATAAGGCATATATTGGCATGAATCATTTGCACCTCGCTAAGTCCCACTCAACATGTTGTACCCCCATCTCTACAAATGCGTCTTTCTATGTCAGCAATGGTTCCTTATGTGTGGTGTTTTCTGTGTGGTTGTGTGACCGTGGAGTTAGTAAATTTAAGCAAAGGAAGGTCAAAGGGGTGAGTTGCTGGGTAAAGCATTTAGCATGTGCTGTCAACCAAACAAAAACATACCTCACAACATTTTTGCTTAAGAAATCTGAACAAATCAAAAAATAAAGAGGGGGTGGTGGCAAAGATCAAAATTGGGAACAGCTTTAAATAATGCCCTAATTAACTTAAAAAGTTAATAGAGCAACATGTGTTGCACCAAGGTACCCTTTCTGAACAATGCAAAGTATAAAACTCTAATGCTTGGCATTACTGTTTGACTAGTACTCAGGGATTTACAAGAAAATAAAAAATGTTATGAGGGTAGGGCAAAAATATTGGATAAAAATCAGGTTTTAAAAGCTGTAACACTTTCGTTCACCACACATTTTCTTTGTAAGTGTGGCAAAATGAAGTTCTAACAACTTGTGAAAGTTAGTTTACCTTCCTCGGCTGTTCTTTGTGGGCCAGCACTGTCCACTGTTAGCTCCAAGTGCAAGGCCAAATCTGAACAGCACTTAGATGACCTTAAAAAACTTTTGCTAAGAAACTCTAAGCACTGTTAAGGTGAGGTCTCACACTGTGGAAGTGTTCGACAGGTTGGTCTTTTTCCCAAATTCAGAGCATAATCATGGGAACTCCACATACTATGCATCGATCTGAAGGATTCTCTTACATATGTTCCACGTAAAACTGCTCGAGCTTTAGTAGCACAAAGTAAAAAGATGAAGGACATAACACTGAACTCTGGTTCCCACAGGAAACTATTGCTGGTGCATTTTCTAAGTGCCCATCAGCAATGGTTCACTTGTTTTAGGAGAGTTTTCTTTTCTACGAGTTGGTATATGCAAGTTTGGCAGTTGTGGGGAGTAAGGAGGGGGCATACCCTCCTGCAGAAAACAAGTAAACATTTTTTTTTTTACTACTTTAAATTTTGGGGTGTTTTTTCATCCTTTCAGCATGTCAACTTTTAGGAATTTGGTGTTTCATAGCAGAACTGAAACAAAGCACCTCATGTCACATAAGGAGGTGAAATATCATTCATGCCAACATCCAGAAAAGAACACTGCTCTAGCCATAATGCTGTTTTGCTGAGTATGTAGCTTTAGGTAGGGCTAAATTTTCATTTCATAATTATGTGTTTGTATTACTCCTGTTAGCACAATTTAATTTTTTTTAAATCAGAAGAATTTTATTGACATCTGAAACTCAGTAACAAAAAAACTTGAATATGATTACAAAACTGAGAAGTGCTGTGCTAGTATTAAACTACAGACTGCTGGAAATAAGTCAATGACAGCCAAAGTGTACTGGCACAGGAATGTTACATGAATACTTTAAATCACAAAGCCAAACTATGGTATTGCTAATTCAGCAGATTGTTGTTGAAAATAAATAAAGCACAGTTGTGTAAAATCTTACTATAACAGTAGATGTCCTTCTCTTAACTGTTGCAGTATTCTTTACAACAGTGATCCCCTGCCACGGCCAACCACCGGCCAGTAATGTCTTTCGGCTTTTCCCGGTTATGGGTTGCCACAGCATAACTCAGGTCCACTAATGACTGGCAGTTGATTTTTACGGTGCCGAGTTGCCAGCCCGATGCCCAACCTTTAAAGAAGGCACACCCAGTCATGCACACACCTACCTGCATGTCTTTAAACGTCACTCGACCGCAGGGAGGACCTCCGGCCAGTATATGTTGTAAAGGGTCAGTGGCGGCTGGTGACTTCCAATCAAAGGGAGGCTGCAGGAGACAGCTAAATGGGTGAGGCTAACTAGAAAGGAGTGAAGTTATGATGAAAACCACAAAAACTGGAACCTTAAATACACTGCCCTGGGTGCCAAACTGTCATTATGAGAGTCCAATCAAGACAAAATGAAGTGTACAAGAAAAATATTTCAATGCATTGGTAATATCTGGATGGAAACAAAAAGGTTGTGAGGCATGAAAAAATAAATTACTTTTTAAATACATTACTGGAATGCCAGTCAAAATCAAGTATAAAAAAACAAGCAGCACTCAACTCAAACCACTTCTCCTTGCACTGCAGTTCAAATTATAATTTATATTTAGCTTTATAAAAGTACCAAGTAACATGTTGAAAGTAGCAATCTCTGTGATACCCCGACTTGTAAAAATGTTTCTTATCCAAAAAAGACCTGCTGCCTGACAACAACTATCTACTTGTTGCATGGGGAAAACATGATTAAAGTAAAAAATGAACAACAAACAAGAAACAAGCTGAAGATAACTTGCTTAAAGGATTACTGCGCAGGTTATGGACCACCCATGATAGATTGGCATTCTCTTTAGTTTATGGGTAAAGCCTGCAAAGATGACTGCAAGTCTCCAACAAATGTAGCTTCTAAAAATACTGTAATCCTGTTCTTTATTACAAATACTGTCATATGCCTTTAAATACCCAAGGCTTATAATTTATTTAGTTATGTAAATATTCTCTGCATGGCAACAACTAAAAGGCTTTCAACATTGGTAATTCTTTAACACTATGCTTATTAAAGCTTACTTGGATCTTATAATCTCGGACAAGCTTACCTGATGGTCATTAAAGCATTGCTAGTTAGACACAGAGCAACAGGCACTGCAACAGGATGCATTTTATGAATAATAAGAAGCATAAATCAACAGTATATAAATATGACAGAAAACTAGAACATTCTGCAAAATCAAGGACAGATGAAAAGCCACTGTAGTACTTGTGTCTACCTTGGATGGGGCATACTCTGCACACTTACTGCATAGCTGCTCCATGCCTTGTTTGGATCCATCCATCCAGAGTCACTATATGGGGAAGTGGGGTGCAACAAGTATGTCACAATTTGAAATGTCTCTGGCTGACAGTGATGGACTTGACACATTTGTCATACCTCTCAACCTCAGAGCAAGAAATATAGACAAAGCCATACATAGAAGTGGGACAAAGGGCCAAAAATAAGGACAGTTTTTTAAATATTACTCTTATAAACTTAGAAAGATAATAGGTCTTGCATTAGTATGAATTTTCCAAAGGGTATGAAATCTGATACTCAAATGTCTGTCATTATTTTCTAACTTCAATCTTTAATGATTTATGCCACTAATTTGCCTAAAAAACCACAATTTTATGACAAACGGACCAACAATGTGATGCACAAATATAAAATATCCACATAGTATAGCTGGGAACCTGTCACTGAAGGGACAATTTTTTAATATTAGTACTTTTAACTTGAGTAGCTGACAAAATAAAGAGAATCTACATGCATTTCTGAAAAAAAAGTAATCTATACCTCTGATCATTACAATTATTTACTAATTGTAAACCCTCCACATTTTCTTCCAAAATTGCCATTTTTTCAGAGGGATTATTAGGAGGAGATCAACATTTTGAGCCAAAATCTGGGAGAGTTGAGAGGTTTGGTTATACCTAATTCTATAAAGTGATTTATTTGCACATAGCTCTCAACCTCTTAACACAGGAAATCTGGACAAGGCCAAATATATTGGGGGAACATACAAACAGTACTAAAAATTGCTGTTGTATATACTTAGTTGATAGAATAAGAGGTCTTGCTTTGGCATGCATTTTTCTGATGGTTATGAAATCTGAAAGTGACTTAATTCCTAAATGATTTGCCAGAAAACCACACATTTTATGAGGAACAAACCAAAAATAAGAAGCAAAAATCTATTCATTCTGTGAAAATCTGGACAGTTGAGAGGTATAGTTCAGCTGGGGCTGTCTGAGTTTGCCACCCTTCCGCCCTCACAAAATCAAGGTTGAATGGGGCCTACCTCCTTGCAGCCATTCCAATGTCGCATTACTTTGCTATTTCACCCCATTTACCATAAACACTAAGGTGCATACTGCTTTACTTTTACGATGATTTGGATTTCATTTGAAAGTTTTATTTTGCATTTTCCAGCACAAACACTAATAGACATCTGCTAAACAAAGCAATGCAGTCTCACTATAAAAATAGACTTAGCATTAACACTTCTCTGGCCTTGAAACCCACATTTATTGAAACAGCATTGAAACTCACATTCAAAGAAAATACATTTGGCCGGTGGCAGATAAATGTTAAATTTGGGCTGTTTTCAAATCATATGCCCCTTGCGCACAAAACATACACATGATTTTTGATACACCTTCCTGATTGCATTAAATTATATTCCTTGTATAATACAGTACAGTTGTTAGAGGGCATTTTAAATTTATTGTTTTTAATATTTTTCCAGTAAACGGTGAAGCAAAATGCATGCACCAATAATGACAAAACTGCCCAGTTCATAACATTTCCATCATAAAAGTCTACTTAAACTTCTACACTCCACCACTATCAGTAAACATGCGCAATCTCTGCAGAAGTAAAAAACATCTAAATAATTCCACATTAAAAAGATCTGTAACTAATAAAGAGGTTGCTGCTAGCAAACAACTTTATATTTCATTGTTTCATCTACAAATGAAGTGATTGTTGCCGTTGAGGAATAAATCACCTCTGTTATATTAAAAAAATGATAAGCTAGTTCTATTGCAACAGGGAGTGCATGGCAAACTGATAACAGGTTCGTCGTTACTTGGTATCTATGCCAAAGAGAACATTCTCAGGACTACAGCATCCAGCCAAAAGCCACCACAGTACAGTATCAGCAATGCATCTATATACTGCGGGAGTAGAACCCACAGCCTTCTGCATCAAAAGCAAGTACACTACCTGTTGTGCTATTAACAATACAAGTAGACTCAGCATAAGCAGCATTAAACTTCTCTTCAAGCTCTCGGCTCCTTGTAAAATCCACTCAACACAACTGTATCTCAACTTTGAAGCACAAGAAAAAATAGCAAAACATGAGACACATTTTCTTCTGATCTGGCCATGGGTACAAAAATACTTTCAGTTTCTGTACTGTTTTCTCCTTTTCCAGCTATTGACCTCAAGTCTGAAACCATCACCACTGGCTAACACAACTAATGTGCATTCCTACATCACTACACACTACTTCTCTCATTTTCATTCATAGAGTTAGATTTTAAAACACATTTTCTTTTTCTGTAAGTAGTCTGTTTTAGACATACTTTTCCATACCTCTTTATCTAACTGGTTTCGCCTACCCAGAGCATGTTAATTTATTGTTTTATTTTATTAATTTGCTACAATGGGCAATCCATTAAGATACAGCATCTTTACAGAGATGATGTGGTTAAGTGACTTTCTGAGCGTCACTCAATAGGTAATTTAGGGCTGGGGTAATCAAATCTTGGACTACACAGTAAAGTTTGTTAGCACATTAGAGCATTCATAATCTGTGCTAACTACCAAATGTGACAGCATCTATACATCTACTGACGAATATGTTTCAGCTGAATTAGAAAACTTCTTCAAATCAAAGTTTATATCATGCTTAACACTCATCTGGCAGCCTAGTTACCAGCACAAGAATAGCATACTGTCACATCTTGACAACACCTTCTAGCAAAGAACCTGTGTTGCTCAACTCTCTGGAAACCATATTTTTTTTCAAGTAACACCTCACTGTAAAGTGTAATGGCTGATAAGAGACAGTGACGTGTATGTTTTCCTTACATCTCTCCTCAAGGGTATAGATTCTGTTTACCTAGTAAGTGTCAACCACCTCATTGCTGACACCAGTTTGCAAATTCCTTTTTGAGGCCCTTAAGCTAAATTCAGCTCATTTGTACACACACACACACACACACACACACACACACACACAGACACACACAGACACCCTACCTGAGCCCAAAGTCCATTGCAAACACCAGTTTCCTTCCTGCAGTAAAATCCATCCATTCCTGCAGTACAAAAGCCAGCGATGAGATCAAGTCCTTCTCCCCTTCCTGCAAGGCTCATCCTAGTCCTTCCCCTTCCCACGAGAGCAAGCTGGGTGCTACCCAGCCTGCGAACTTTGCAGTCCGATCCCCTCCCAGTCCATGCAGTTGTAACTGCATAGACTTCTGGGATATCTGCTGCTGAATGCTGTCTTCCTAATCCAGACTGCTGCTGAGACAGTCTGGATTTTGTGCGCATGCTCCAGACTGGTTCACCAGCAGTCCGGATATCAGGAAATGCTGCGGGTGCGCATGCACGATGTTCCAGGGCTCGCTTTTTTTTTCTTTTTGTTTTACTTTTGTTTTTCTTTTTCTTTTCTGTTTTAAAGTGGGGGGGTGGCTATAGTCCAATGGCATGAGCCTCCCCTGTAAAGGGTACACCATATGTCACACACTTGCCTCACACATGGCACAGGACATAAAGGTGATGTCTGCATGTACCATCCTAAGAACTGAAAAAGCCCCAGAAGGAACGACAGTCCAACAATAAAAATAGGTAAACATATCCAGAAGGAAAAGGACTAGGGGGAGGAAGGAGGGAGAGAACACTGCAACAGTGAAAAGAAGGACATCTACTGTTATGGTAAGATTTTACACAACTGTACTATGCCCTTTCATATCACTGTTACAGTACTCTTTACAATAGGGAGAATGTGAAAGCTCAGGAAGACTGGGAGGAGGAGGGGCCAGCAGAGCCCTCTAGAAAGCCATGGAAAATGGCCCTGGCAAAACCAGTTCTGGCCCTAGAAATCACATCCAACTTACAGTGCTCAGTAAAGGTATGCATAGAAGTCCAGGTTGCTGCCTCAGGAATAGAATTAATATCCAAACCCTTGAAAAAAGCACCAGAAGAAGCCATAGCTCTAGTGGAATGAGCCTTAACAGAAGGAAGGCTCTTCCGTGAAAAGAATAGCAAAACGAAAAATCTTCAGATAACCAAGAAGAAATGGTTTGCTTGGAAACAGCCAAACCTAAAGACCTAGGATGAAAGGAGACAAAAAGCTGATCAGATTTATGAAAGGATTTAGTCTTATCCAAATAATCCTGAGTTATTTATGCAAATTCAAGGTGTGCAAAACCTTCGCACTAACAGACTGTTGAGAAGGGAAAACAAGTGGGCAAATGAATAGATTGATTAGCAGACAACTCATTCACCACCTTGGGCATAAAAGAAGAATTAGTATGAAGGGATACCCTGTCCTTATGGAAAACTAAAAAGGAGGAATAGCAATAAGGGCTTGCAGTTCAGACACCCTTCTAGCAGAAGGGCCAAAAGAAGAACAGTCTTCCAAGAACAATTCTGTAAGGAAGCTGATGTAGCAGACTCAAAAGGAGCCCAAGTCAATTTTTCTAAAAAAAAAATTAAGATCCCAGGACAGAGGGGCAAGCTTCCTGGGAGGTCTAATGTGAAGGACGACTTTAAGAAACTGTTTGGCCTCAAATCTAGAGGCTAAAGGGGGGAGTCAAATGCAGACAAGCAAAGATAGCTGATAAGTAGGTCTTAACAGAAGAAAAGGCCAACCCAGCATTGAGCAATTCAAACAAATAAGACAGAGCCAAAGGAATATCCACAGGAAGTGGATCCAGGTTATGAGGAAGACACCAAACAGAAAACCTCTCATTTGGATAGGTAAGATTTCCTAGTAGTGGGTCTTCTGGCCTCCTGCAGAACCCAAAGCATGTCCTCAGAAAAAAGGTGTCTGTAAGGAATCAAAACCCTATCACCCACAATGTCAGCTGAAGTGTGGACAGGTGGGGATGGATGAGAGATTCCTTGTCTTGCGTGAGTAGGTCCACACTGTGAGGTAACTTGTGATGACTGCTCTTGGCATGATGCAGAAGAGAAGGGAACCACTGCTGTCTGGGCCAAAAGGGAGGCACCAGCAAGAGTTTGGGAGTATCCTGCTTTATTTTGAATAGGATTTTCAGAATAAGACGAAGGGCAAGGAAAGCATAAAGAAACATCCCCTTCCAAGAAAAAAGAGGGGGTCATCCACCTTCCAGGCCACAGGGCATGCGACTCTGGCACAAAATAGAAGTAGTTATCTGTTCGAAGGGGAGGCAAATAGATCTACTTGAAAAGTACCCCACTGGTGGACAATGTCCAGAAAGACATCCCTGTGAAGAATCCACTTGAGTGATAGTGTTACAGACCTGCTCAAAGAATCTGCCACTATGTCCTGATCTGAGGGAATGTAAACTGCCTGAAGGTTTACCTAATACTGGATAGCTAGCACCCAAACCTAAAAGGCTAACCTGCACAGGAGATGAGACCTTGTTTCCCCCTTGCTTATTAACATACCACATCACTGAGGTATTGTCTGTGAGAATCTTAAGGGGTTCTGGAAGGAAAAGAGAATGAAAGTCCTGAACAGGCAGCAAAAAAGATCTAATTTCTTTGATACTGATGTGATCTTTTTTTTGTTGAAACGACTCAAGACCCTGTACCTTCAGAGGGCCAAAGAAGGCCCCCCCCATCCCATGTCTGAGGCATCTGTGAAAAGTTCCTGAGAGCAGATAGGAGGTTAGAAAGGAAGCCCTGGCTTGAGAGAAAACTGATGAATTCACTACTGAAGTTCCAGCTTGAGGCATGGAAGTAGAGGTACTAGAAATTCTAACGGATGAGAATGTTAACGCCAAACTGACTTTAGGAACCACTGAATCTTTTTCATGTGGAGCTTAGCTAGAGGTAGCATAGGAATGGTGGAAGCCATGTAACCCAGAGCACTCAGAAATTCTTGTGTTGTCACTGAAGCCAGAGGAAGAATGGATTGAAAGAAAGCAATAAGAGTTAAGGCCTTGGGAGGAGGCAGGGATGCCAGCATTGGAAGAGTCTGGATCCTGCAACCCAGAAAAACATGATCCAGAGGAGGAGTCAGGAATGACTTCTGGAAATTTTACTGTAAACCCCAGGCTTTGCAAGACAGAAATGGTAAAGTGTAGATGCTAAAATAAGATCTCTGAAGAGGAGGACTCAATAAGCAGGTCATCTAAATAGGGAAAGACCTGTATACTCCTTAACCTGCAGAAAGCAATCAGAGGAGTAAGGCATTTGGTGAAGACCCTTGGGGCAATAGAGAGACCAAAGCACAAAGCAGAGAACTGGAAATGTCAGGAAGCAACAGAAAAATGTAAAAACATCCTGAAAACAGGATGAATAGGAATGTGGAGATAAGGACCAGTGAGATCCAAGGAAACTAGAAAAGCCTGAAGTAGCAGCAAAGGGAATAAGGCTTGAAGGGATAGTATCCAGAAGGAAAGGACATTCAAAAAAGTGTTTAGAAGAGAAAGATCTAGAATGGGTCTCCAGGTGCCTTCTGTCCTGGAGACCAAGAACATTGTAGAGTAAACCCCCTCGTCCCATGAAGAGTTGGAACCTCTTGAATTCTTCCTTGAGCCAACAGGCCCTGAAGCACCTTTGGAAAAAAGGGAAACTGTTCCTGAGGAGGCTAAGGAATGCCCAAAGGGGGGTGGGGGGGGATTTCCAAATCATGTAATAACCCTGGCGAAATTTGGGATGAACCCAGGATTCTTGGGTGATCTGTACCCAAATAGGAAGGAACAGGGAAAGACACAGAGAAAGAGGAATGCGACTGAGAACAGGATAGTCAGACAGCACCTGGTTTGTCAGGAAAATGCGACTTCTGAATAGGAGTTTGAGTAGACTTAGTAGGGGAGCCCTTCTACCAGCTATTTTACCTTTGTGGGGAGGGTGAGACAGTCTAAGGACAAAATCAGGCTTATTAGGATAATTCCTCTGAAACTCGGGCACAAGGAAAACAAAAATATGCTTCAACTCCTGTAAGGCCTTGCCCTTTTCTTGCAGGGACTTGCACAACTATGCAGCAGCATCACCAAACAAATGTTTATTTATCCAGAGCAGTGACCATCAGTTTACCCTTGATATCATCAGGCAAAGGCTGAAGTCTGAGCTAGGAATATCCCCTCAAAATAGATCTAAAAGCAGCAGCCCTAGAGGAAGCATCAGCTGCATTTAATGGAATGACGAACTACTTGGGAAGATATACCACCAAAGCAAGAGCAGGGGCCTTCCCATCAGAATCATGGAGATCTGAAACAGCCTGACAGGCCTGAGACAGAAGAGCCAAAACATACCTAGTCAAATGTGTCTGACAGTCTACAGGTCTAAAGGCCAGGGTAGCAGAAGTATACACCTTCTTAGCCAGCCTCTCCATGGTTATGCTATCCTTATCAGATGGCAGCAATTTAGTGGAAGGCAACAATTTGGAGAGCTTATCAGAAGCTACCAACACCACAGAAGGTTCAGCAGAGGGATACTTGTATAGAAACCTGCAATCCTCAGGCACTTTATAAAACCTATCAGTTTTTTTGGGAGCAGGGGGGTGAGCATCACCAGCCCGAGAAGCAGTAAAAAAAAGCATCCAACAAGACAGCAAGAACCAGAGGAACAGCAGTAGGCCTAGGAGACTCTACTTGCCAAAGCTCACAGTACCTCTTCTGAACATCAGACACTTGAGCACAGTCCCATTTGAAAAAGTCCATCATTCTGGAAACAATACCACCAAATGAAGTCTCTTCAAAAGGAGAGAAAAGACTGACAGACTCTTCTTCCTCAGAACCACAGTCCAGTGTCGTCAAGTCAAAAGTAACTTTACACAATGCACAGGTGAATGAAATTACATTTCTCCAGCTCATGTACAAAAAAAAAAAAAACAGAAAAACAAAGTAGCACAAAAACACACACACATTAGTGACAACAGTTTCAACGAAGGTACAGAAAGCACAGACAGCACAAAGCTTCAACCAACTGCGCTCTCCATCAAACCAGTCAATTCACTTTGCCATCTCCCTGTCCAACACCAGCATCTACTAAGTCCAGTCTGGTCCTTTAGGGCACCACAGACCACGTCCGATGCAAACAAACACCTGGGAGACAAAAACAAATCACGAAACCGCTGCTACCTGAAGACCTGAATGGCCACAGCAAGCCCAACGATCCTGCAACATTCCAATCTTCCACATTGTCTCAGTCACCCCTCCATCATCAATACCATCAGCAGCTACCCACTCAAAATTCAATCTTTCCTACCAGTAATTCTGATCCTTTTGAAATCATATCGGCCGCCAAGTATAGTCTCCACTTTCCACCTTCCTTCAAACGCATTCTTCACTCACATAAATTCACCAATGAAGGGCCAAAACTTACTTGTTCAGATCAATGATATAACAGCAAAGTAAAGACAAACACGACACCATGGACATCACGGCACTCTTCCACTCTGAATGGACCACCTAGCGAACTACAAGTCACAAAAACACAATTACATTGAGAGCCAAAGAGGCCGCTGCCACTCGAAGCACCACCATCTTAGTCTCAGTGGTGAAGGAATCTGGGAGGATTAAGTCAGGGACTTTTCATCAGAATCAGCAGTATCCTCCTCATAAGAATCCTCTTCCCTAGGCCTCTTAAAGAGGAGTAGAAGAAATGAGGAGAGCAGGAAAAGAAACACCCTGTGGAGGCTTGAGAGCCATAAGGGCATTAAACAAGCCTTGAATGAAGTTCTGCCACTCACTCTGAGGGTCCTTGGGAGCAGAAGAAATACGTCTAGTTTTCTACTACTTTTTGAGTGGGGTATCACCCTTGAAAAATTTTGGAGGCTTTGACCCCTGACGGCACTCAATAATGGTGGCAACTAAACTTTGAGGATCACCCCTAGGCTCTTCAGTAATAACCAACCATGGTTACCCTGTACATTTAAGGTGGACATCTGAAAAACCTCCATGGACGGGCATGGCATCAGGTTATGTTGACCTCCAAAGCAGTCATGGCAGAGGAATATGAGAAAGAAACCGGACAGTCCACTGGCTTTCACCAGCCTCAAGAGAGATGTCTAGTAGAGGCAGTACAGCTGAAGAATTAGACTGAGCTTTCTTGTCCTTTTTCTTTGTAGACTGCTGGCCCTTGGCCTGGGAAGATCCTTCAATGGTATCCGTAGTCAACAATTTCAGAAAGTGGTTCTCAAGATAAATCATTAGGGAAGAAAGCTAACTCCTCAATGTCTTAGGGACAAAGGACTAACAAATCTCGCAAGATGTATGGTTGTTAGACGTGCATAAACAGAACAAATGCTTACTTGTGACAATTTTTTATGGGGAATCTCTCTCCCACACTTGCATTTCCTTTTTCTGGGAAATCCAACAACCACATTACAAGGAAACCATAAGGTAAATAAAATCAAAGACCCCAATGGGGCACTTATCTGAAAGTGGCAGAACCAGCAGACAAACGGGAGCCAGAGAATCAAAGATGAGTTTGGACTGGCAGCAAAAACAGTGCTGAGGATGGTACATCCAGACATCACCTTTATGCCTTACGCTGTGCAAGGGGAGCATACATGTGACATATGGCATACCCTTTACAGACAAAAGGTTTTGTTATAGTGGCCGAACATCGGGATGCCCTAGGCAGGGGATCCCTATTGAAAAGAATGAGCATCTTGCTCCAGTTTAAAATGAAAAGATGCTATAATAAACTACTAAAAGAAGAAACTGTAATTACAGACCACTTTATTTTACATTTTATTTTCTGTCTGGTATATCAACTTGCAAGACTGGACAGAAGAGAGACTAAAATTAGCATGAACAGACCTTCGTAGGGCTATCTACTATTGTGAAGTCAATCATAAAGTTGGTGACAATGGTTTTCATCAAATTACTGTATTTAGCTCAAGTATGAAAGTGACACACATCATGAGCAGAGTCCCTATAAAGGTCATAACTGCTACAATTATGAGTCCGTGTGCAGCAGAATGACAATAAGCCTTACAAATGCTTCCTCACGATACTTGGTTCTCAGCTGTGGTGCCTTCTAAGCAGAGTCGCAATGACCTTCCTGTGTCCAGAGGGGTCACCTCCTCCTACATCCCAAAGATGTGCTGCAGGTGAATTAGTAATTTTCTACATTGCCATTACATCTGCACTCTGTCCACATATGAGAAAGTGTGTGCATGTGTCATATAATGGGCTGGCACCCTATCCTGGATTAGTTTTTCTGGTTTGCATGCACTCACTGAATGTTAGGACAGGCTCAGTCTTCCCTGAGATCACAAACTGGTTTAAGTGAGTAAATGTAAAATGAATGAATGAAAAAATAGTGATTTAGCCCAGACATATTTCAGTATTATGAATCTGTAGCACATCTGGTCAGTGTGCCACTGTATTATTTGGAAGAGTTGATAATTTGACCTCTGCTTTGAAGTACAACTTTATCCTCAGAAGGCCTCCTTCACATGCAATTGCAATTTTATATTTCTATCTGAAATCACCTTTGGTAATACACACATTAGTCTTGTCTTCATACCACGTCAGCTACTCTGGCTGGAATTAAAACACTTGTTTTTTAAGGCCTTTTGACACACTGACATCTAATACTGCACAGTTTGCATTTTGAATGAAAGTGCATTCATTTTAAAGTTTGCTGCCATAGTCCAGACTATAACAAAGAGATGATCTCTGGCCCAGTATACATGCCAATTTGTCAAAAGCGCAGAGGGCTTTCTCAGTAAACAGAAGCAGAAACAGCAACATTATTGTGACTTAACTCTGCTGAGTTTTCAAACTTACAGAAAGGCTGTAGCAAGGGTAATTTCAAAGGAATGCAGTCTCACCTTGCTTTAAATTCACACAAAACATCAGTTAGTACTACAAACAATACATTTTCAAGAAGTTGTATAATAATATTTCAGACTCTGCTGCAGAGATTGATGGTGTCATCATGAAATAGTCCACATGCTGATATTTTATAGCCATTCAACCTGCATGAAACATTAATCTAAGTCTAACAGTAACAAAAGTGGTCTATCTTCTAGCTACTGTAGTATTAAAAATAAACTGATAAATCTTCCTCAAATAAGCAATTTTCAGCAACAAAACACTAAAATATCAACCATGTAGACTATAAACCTGGACAATCATATTTTTAAGCATTAATAACAGCTTTATATGCTTACTTGTAGAAAAGACTTATCACATTTGTCTTTTGTTCACTGAGGAGCTGAAATGGACAGATCTTTACGAAGTGACATAATATGCTTTAGTCTGCCAAAGATATAGTTATTGGAAAATGAAAACTGTGCAAGCATAAAAACTCAATTTCCTTTTTTCAATAATTTAAAAATGCAGACAATCCTTAGTATAGTCATCCTTCCAAAGAATGATCCCCATGTCAAATACTGCTTAATGTGCAAAAAAACATTCAAACGTAGTGATGGTAACTACACCTTCATTTTATGGGAAAAACTGAATCACGGTTGGATATTTCATCTCTAAGGAACTCCACAAAACCTATGAATAAATTATACAGATATTTGGATCACAATCAAGGAACATATTATAGGGAAGTTGTAAGCATTTGAAGATGGTCTGCAAACTAAAGATATAACTAGTAAAATAAAAGTACTATATAATACTAAATACTATATAAAGCAGACTGCAATATTACACCAGTACTATTTCTCTTAAGATATACAAGTTACAAGCATAAGCAATGTACAGCCCGTTGTTATTTCATTTTGGTCTGCAAACAAGCAGTGAGAAATGTAATTACACTTCGGCTAAAACCAAGGTTTTAAGCATCAGTAAGAAAGACTGAGCAAACCGAGACTCTAACCAGCAATTATAACATAAGGGAGAATACATTTGTACCCCAGGCACTTTGTCAGAGTCCTGATATCAGACCACAAGCAGTGGCATGCCTTTAAAGTGACCCTGCATTTTATAATGAGGTTTTGTACTTTGATGCTCTAATATTTGTGATGACATGAAGGATGTTTTTTTCTGAGATTTTGTGTGGTGCAGTGGAGAAATCTTGAGGAAATATCATTTGTTAACTGCAAATGCAGTCAAGAGGTCTTGGTTTTCTGCAGCAGAATGCTTTTGCTGGGGAACACGAACAGTGTGTTCTTTCTCCATAACAGAGTGACAGAGGAATTAGTATATTTAAGAAGGGTCAAGTAAGGGGATCAAGGACTTGTCTCCTGCAAAAAAAAAAAATAAATAAATACATTTTTGTTCATTTTGCCATTTGTGGTGAGATCTGTTCATTACACTAGTCTCCTGCAAAAAAAAAAATGATGTTCATTCTGTTATTTCATGGTAAGATCTGTTCGTTACATGCATTCAAACATTTTTGCTTTGATTTTGTACTGATGTTATGGTCATTGTCATTTCATTGTGGATCCATTAACATACTGACAACATCCATACAGCTCAGTCAGTCAAATAATGTGAAACCCTCCCCTTACTGTTCCATGGTACAACGAAACTGCTACTTTGTTTATCAAACATTACTAATGAAGTAAAAAACAAAATGCTGCCCTGAAGCCATTACTTGCTTGACAACCAGTTGTAGCTTAAAAGAAAACACAGATGTGCAGTCAAAATGCTTCATATATAAACACAGAAAAGATAGCTATATTAGAAATGGGGCGACAGCACATGTTTCGATGTACCACATTTCCATAATTCAAAACCCAGGGTGATACAATACTTAAACCCTGCTGTGTGTTTCACAATCTCAGCTGTGTCAGACTATGCAGCCTTAAGTGACTAGCATTCAAATAAAGGACTCTTCTAAGTTAAATGACATCCTGTGATGTACTGCAGTTCCCTGGTAAAACACTGCCATAAAGTAGCAAAAAATCACTTCTCCAGACGTGTAGCCTGGCAATACAAAAAGATATAGACACTTAGAACCATGAAAGAAGGCCTTAAACAGTTTATTACACCAGTAGATGAAACTGTATCAGCAGAGTAATGCCTGTACTCCAATCCTGGTTACCCTAAAATGTATCAATATCCGAGCACTCCTTAAGCAAGATCCCCATCACTTGCTCTCCCACAATCTCCTTCTCTCTTTAATAGTCAGTCATCCACTGTCATACCACATACAGTTTGTATTGAAAGTTATACCTGCCACCCTGACATGGCTTGCCAGCCACGTGATAAGCTACAGCACTACTTCTAGTAATCTCCAGTTTGTTTCTTTTCTGTATCCTTAAAGGCCTAGTGACAGCATTTCTGGAAACATTATACACAGTAGTAGTGGGACTATTTGCACTGTACACAAGTGGGAACTTTATGTCCAAATGTCTGTGTTAGTTGCACAGCACAATACTGATGGCAATTTCTTAGGTGCTTTAATCTACTCATATGTTTCCTTAAACTCATGCTCTGATATCCAAACAGTAACTTTCTCTACCATGTCGTGTCATATTCCATAGCTGAGTGATGTACAGTCAAGAAACAGGCCCTGAAAACAAAATCAGGATCAATGTATCACCTTCACACAAACAAAGGATAAATACTCACACCACCTTCCAAACACACTAGAGGGACAAATGTACCCAAAAATATAGCCCAAAGTTCCTACTCTAATATAGATCAAATACAATGGAACAAGAAGATACCATCCCACAGCCAATATTCAACAATTCATCATCAACTCACAATGCCATGGAACAACTAGTCACCATCAGGACAAAGATCAGATCACATACAGATCACTCATCAACGCTGGCTGGAGGTCCTCATCCCAGACACCCCACCTACAAGTAAGAGGAATTCCATCACAACTTCACACTAAAAAAGACACTTCTGAAACCACTCAAATAAGCCGACTTCCTGCTAAGGAACTCTCAGCGAGCCTCCTTTCAGGCCAATCACGTGTAGAAACAATACTCCCGCATGGATAAAACAATGCCTTCTACCAGCACCTGGGCCAAATGGATAAGGCAATCCCAAGCAAAACAAAGACTCTTTGTACCAAAGGCAAGCGTCAGTCTGCAACTCAAAGCCTAAAAGGAGGAAGCTAACAGAAGGTGGAAAAACCCAGTAAAGAACAAACACCCTTGATAACTATAAGTAAAACTACAAGCAAAAATAAAATCAAAGAGAAAAATAGCTAACAAAAAAAAAAGAAGAAAGGCCAAGCAATCATATAGCAATCTAAAAGCAAATTTACAGGAAAAATAGCTACTAACAATAAGCAGAAACTAGTTTAGTCAAGTGTATAGAAACCAAAGGACTAGATCAGATATAGAAAACATTCAACTGGACGTAAGGTTCAGTGCAAACCTCTCTCCCCTTCCCAATAGAGAGATACCAGCTTCACCCAAGTGAGAACCCAAACTCCAAAAGCCCAAGAGCCCAAACATCCAAAGCAAAAGTCCCCAGAACAAAACCAACCCAATGGTGTGCCCGAGTGTGCTCCACGCCCGACAGTGTCCATGGGACCCACAGCTAGGACAGCTGTTGTGCTCCGCGATTACCTCTGGATCTTACCTTAATTAGGACTCTTGCTGCAGGAGGTTGCCTTACACTTGGGAATCCCAACTGGTCCCAGAGCACTGTACAGTGCCCCAACAGGACCAAGCAGTTTATCTGCAAAGCCATGGAGAGGATCATAATGGACCTCATATGTAAAGACATATTAATGGAGCATTGGAATAATATTAATGGTTTTTGGCTTTAAAAGCAGACTTTGACCAAGGCACTTGGTTGACTTTTCAAACAGTTTGACTTTGCCATTGATGAGGAAAAGCAGTGAATTTTGAAACAGTCCGCAAAGCAGTTTACAATACAACCTCCACCATACACTGGTAACCCCACTCGGGTATAATTGAAAAACCCATCAGCTTAAATGTTGCCCCATACATCACAAGATGGGAAACCCCACAGGCACACACAAGATGCTGGCTGACAGACCAAAGCAGAAGCCAAGAACAGCACAATCAGAGTTGCAAGTCAGTCAGTCAGACTCAAACTTAGTCCCAACCACTCTTTAGCAGTCCACAGTCCTGGACCCCTGGGAAATGGCATCAAACACAGGAGTACATGCAACTGCAAGGTGAAAAGATGACTGCAAACACATCTGACACAGATATCCTTCACATCTGAAACACAGAACAGAACAGAGATCCTTGTGAGCGGTCAAAAGGCGGAAAGTTTGCAAAAACATTAAATGCAAAGTTTAGGGAAAACAAACGTAACCTAGCTACCACACTAGGTGGCATCCACTCCACTGAAGACAGCAATCAGGGACCTGGGGAATCAGAGTTGAGGTATCATAGGGGTCAAGGGACACCCATAGTATGTAAAGTAGTTAGGAAAGACACCCGTGGCCTTTGCCCACCTTATCATCAAGGGATCATGGGTCATGAATCATAGTCTCCATAGCTCATCACATCACTCATCAGACCAATGATTGAGTACAAATTGAATGTATCTGTATCTGACCTTGCAGCAGCTGCTGGAGAGGCCACAAAGCAGCTTCCTCACAAACAAAAGAGGGTCCCAAAAATCTGTCTCACTGATTGACTGAAAGAAAGAACCAGCTATGAAGGGCGCAAATTGCTGCTCAGAGGACCTACTTGCCTAACACATACAAGGCCATGTCAAACCAGACGATGAATATGCTTCACCTCAAAAAAAATCTAGATCCAAAATCTAGATGGGCGGGAGACTTTAGAGCTAAACCTCTATATTAATGACGCGTGCTGGAGGGGATGTGGGATCCATTCATCAGACTCCCTCCTATGCTAAAAAAAACATTACATGTGAGGCCATGCAGCACCTCGCTGGCCTTTGTCAGAGAATCTTGACCAATGGATGGGGAGATCGCATTAGATACCCCCCAGGAATTACCTCAGTGTCACTGCTTTCGACAGAAAATAATGGCAATAGTTATGGTTCCATAAAAGGGGTGGGGTGGCGTAAGCCACAAAACAATGGGCTAGGCTTATAAATGCCCTCGGGCAGATAGCCTAGTATGAACCTATGAACCTATAAGAAAGCCAGCTTTATATATGTATAGGCAGACCATAATAACCAATAAGACAAACCATGAATATGTGTAATCACTCTAGAGGAACTGATCAGTTATCAGCTTTGGGCTACTGGATGGATCCTGATAAAGACTGAAATTACCTTGAAGCACCAACAATGTCTTAAGGAACAGCTCTAGGCGCCTGTAGTAATTAATATTAGCACAAGAAAAGGTGAGACTTAAATAACAAGGATAATGTTTTAGATAATCAGTATGGGAATTGAATGAACAAAAATAAATTGTGGCCCTGGGTTCTAAACTAAAGTGTGATGCATAAAAGAATGTCTGGGGTATTACTGCTTCATTTATATGTTTTATAATAAAACCCCAAAGGAGTCAAACTTTATATTCAGTACATTGGCTAACAATTACTGCGTAAATCGATTAACTTGTTTCTTAAAGGCAGAATACTAATCTGAGAATCCAAGGAAGCCTTTTTCCTTGGGCTTTCCTTCAGCATTTAATTTTTTATTCATGTCCTACCCCCTGTTATTCAACTATTGGCTGTTCATGTTTCTTTTCCATATAGCAAATGTGTTCTGCTAAGAATTTTTATCCATATTCACATATGCACTCCTTGAATCGTTATATATTTATGTTCTGAATGACTTAGTGGTTTAACCATGTAAAATACTATTAACGTAGATACAGTCAAACAGCATTTGCAATTATACATCCATCACATATATGTCTGTGTGTGCATGTGTGTGACATATATCTGTGTGTATCCTAATCATAGGGGACTCCATAGTAAGTCACTCAGATGCACTGTTCACTAGGTTGAGTGATGAAAGGGTAACAGTGAGCTGTCTCTTAGGTACCACAAAATGACAGCTTACTGGGTTACTCAGTTCCTTTCTCCAAAAGTACACATACAACATGCTCATTATACACGTGGGTGTCAATGATTTAGACACATCACACATACTGGAGCCCCCTGAGTTTGTATCCAAGGCTGGTATGTAGCTAATCTTGAACAGCATCCTACCCTCATCGAAAATGTTGCTAAAATGTGAACAATAATAAGTGACTTTAATAATTGCTGAGTTGCTGGTGTCATTCCAACGGAGTTTAATATGTGTATGTCACAAAAGAGATGGATAACGGTTCTAACTGATTTGCAAGGGACAGCCTGCACCTCTGCCCTCAGGGCTTTGCCTCATAGGTGAATACTAGGGTAGCTGCCATGAAGGTCCATTTTAAGCCTAACCAATAACCCAAGATCAGAACCAAACCCTGTACCTTATGTCTACAAGGTAAAGACCTTAACCATTATGCCAAACCCAAACCAGTATCTGTAAATAGGATTTAAACTGTGCATCTCCTGTCGTCTTTTCTAAGATCACTGCACTTGCACCTGGTGCAACAGAGAAAGTTAAAGTTTTGTATATTGGCAAAAACTTTCTCCACCCGCATTGTGCTTTTCTTACACATCAGTCTATTACATCTACTAACCCAGCCAAGCCAATCCTGTAACATTTAAAAGTAGTACTACTGCTCAGTGTTAGAATCTACAACAAAAATATGCCCTTCCTAAAAGGAGGCTTCCTGTCCCTAAAAAATACAGACATCTACATCTTCAGCAAAACATGGCTCCAGTGCCTTGATAAACTACCAGGATTCAATGCCTAACACTCATTCATACCACCCACACTGTAAGCATACCTGTTGTAAGCTGTGCAGTGTCCATATTCCTTCACAACTCCATCACATGTAAATTTACTAGACAAAATAATGACCTGGAACTTGTTCACATCCTAATAACGCTCAGTAAGATTCCTCACCATATATTGTCTAACTCCAGAATGTCTTCTATGACACACACTGCTGAGCAGTCTCATCTAACGACTGTGAGTTCCTTCCTATAGCAAACACTGTGCTTAATGACTAATTACCCAGCTGTAAACAGGAATACTTATACTCACTAGGGCCAATAACAATGCAGAGCATGTCCTAGAGTTTATCACTGCCACGACATGAGGTTATGAAGTGCTCTCCTACATCAGGAGGACAAATTTGCTTGACTTAGTCATGAAAAAAATGTCGCCGCTATGCATCGAACCTAGAGTTACCCCCATCACTGGTCATGTTCAGCACCACTCAGTAGCCTTCACTATTACAGCCCACAAACCCTTTGATTTCTAGGAATTTCTTTAAAACAGCATACAGTAGTAATAGTAGTAATAATAATTTATTTATTTTACATGAGTTGACTGGGATAGTCCGACTGGATACATGTCCGTTTTCAGTGAAGGCCCAGGGAGAAAAGATCTAAACTTACAAACAGATAAAGACAAGCAAGTTACAGTATATGCACAAACATATTGTATTAACATACAAGTTACAGTCTCACTTTTCAAGCATATGAAGAATACAGTTTATATTCAGAAATATATACAAATATGTTACAGTTTATCTTATCAAACATACAGATGCAGCTATATACAGAGTATCTGTAAAGAAGTCAGTTTCTCTTTTCAAACCTTTTAGTGTAAAAGGTAAGTCATGTGAATAAAAAATTGCAGGGATATGGAAGTAGATGAGGCTTTAATCAGGGTTAGAGCAAGGACATAACCAGTAAGTTTTAAAATACTGGGTTAGATTTTTTTTTTTTTTTTTAACTGATTAAGGGAGCAGTTCAGAGTAAGGTGAGATGGGAGCAAATTCCAGGTTTTTGCCTACTGAATTTGCAGATCTCCAGATAGGTTGTTTGCTTTAACAGATTGAACCAAAAGTTTTGTAGTGGAATGAAGAAGCCTAGTGTTTTTGTAAGGATGGATAATGTTTTTAAGGGAGGGTGTTTTTTCTGGATGGTTAATAACCTTGAATGCTACAGCAAGTTGATTATATTGATTAGACTGGGGAGTTCTAGCCATCCTAAGAGGTTTAGGTTTTGACAATGGTGTACGCCCTGTAGGGAGTTCCTGTGGCAAACCTGGCAATTTGATTGTAGCAGCCAGAGAGTTTGCTGAGATCAGTTTTGTTCAAGTTAGTGAGTATTGGTGAGGCATAGAGTAGAGTTGAAAGCAGATGGGTACGTGCAATGGCAGTCCCAGCTACAGGGGTGTGAAAAGGTTCGTTTTTGTATAGGGAGCCAAGTTTTTTATTAATGGTTTTAATAGTTTGGTTTACATGCATATCATATTTGAGGTTGTTGTCTATTATAACACCCAGGAGTTTGGTATACATATCTGGTGAGATTATGGTCCCGATGTTATAGTAAACAAAGGTTGAGAGGATTTGTGAGTAGGGGAGAAGAGCAATAGCTTTGTTTTATTAGGGTTTAATATCAGCTGTTGATTAGAGATCCAGTTTTCCACTGCATTAAAGGTTTTCTGGGTTAAACTAAGGAGATGTGCAGGGGTAGAGGCTGAGCAAATCAGGGTGGAGTCATTGGCATATTGTATACAGGTTGCATCTGGGATTACAGTGTGGAGGTCATTGATAAAGAGGGAGAAAAGAAGGGGACCTAATATGGAGCTTTGAGGGACACCAATGGTAATGGGGAGAAGGGCAGAGAGTTTGTCCTGCCAAAGGACAGCCTGCTGTCTTCCACTAAGATAATATTGAAACCACTGTATGGCATGGTTGTTTAGGGATATTTTATTTAGGGAAAGTAAAAGTAGCTGGTGGTTAACCATCTTGAAGGGCTTGGAAAGATAGAGAAACAGGGCAGAAGATAGTTTGTTGTTGTTACGGTTGGACTGTATGACATTAGAAAAGGAGAGAAGAGCTGAGGTTGTACTGTGCTGTGGTTTAAATCCATGCTAGGAGCTGGCCAGAAGATTATGTTGAATAAGGTAGTGTAAGAGTTGTTTATGGATACACTTTTCCATAATTTTAGCTAGAGGGGAAAGGATACCTATTGGTCTATAGTTTGACAGCTCAATGGAGCTGCCTCCTTTGTGGAGTGGTATGACATGACATGTTCTAGATAGAGGCTTCAGTTATGGTTCTGTTTATGAATATAGAGACAGGGAATGCTATAACATCAGCAGCTTTTTGCAGGTAGTCTGCAGAGAGGAGGTCAGCTGAAAGGGTGGTTGGTTTGAGTTTTCTAATTAGGGCTCTAAGGAGTGAAGTTGGAACTTTCTGGAAGCTAAAGGAAAGAACGTCACTGGGTTTAGGGGTTTCAGCATTAGGACAAGTGGTTTAAGTTTGCTAGCAAGGGCTTGGACGGTTTCTGTAAAGAAACTGTTGAAGGTGTTGGCAATGGACTTTGGCAATATTTGGGATGGGGCTGAGGGGGTTGGAGTTGTGGATTGCCCTGGGTGGAGGAGTTTGTTAATACCTGCCCAGAACGTCTGTAGCTTGTTGTGGTGTTTCTGCTGTAAATGGCAGAAATATTTTTTTGTCTAGTAATATGGATTTTTTTGAATTATTCCTATATTGTCGAAATTTGAGTTGGTCTAGTGGGGCTTTAGAGGAGCACCAGGTGTTCCAGGCATTATTTTTTTGGATGATCTTTAATTTACTTTCTTTAGTGAGCCAGGGGGCAACTTTATTTTAATTCTAATAGAGCGTGCAGGTGCATGGTTGTCAAGGATGGCCAGGAATGTGTTATTAAAGTGTGTTACTGCCTCATCTAGTGGTAGTGGTTTTAGAAATGACCAATTGCATAATTTAAGTTCTTCTAAGAATTTATTAAGGTTGAAGTTTTTATATTTTATTATAACAACATTTTATATATTTATAAGTTTTTATAATAATAATAATAATAATAATCACCTCTGACTGTTGCTCCAACAAACTATAACCACAATAACTACCCTTTGCCGTCTACTGCAGCCCTAAAATTGTACCCCCATTCTGTACACTAATTTCTCATTGAGAAAAAAATGAAAAATGTAAAGACTGTACTAACATTTTGCTATTTCAGCTTGTGGTTGCTAATCTCATGCAACACCCCCAACAGGTCATGACACTTTTGTTTGCCAGCAGTGATCATATGATGACTTTTTGCTTTCATGTACACAATGCCTCCATACTCCTTCTCTAAAATGGTAGCCACTTTCTGTGCACATCTCAGAAGTCTGATGGTATGAAAAAATGGAAAAAAAAATGCTAATACAATAATTTATAATTTCAGCATGTTCCTCTTGTATACATAATACCCCCCACCACCACCGCAAGTTCACTAAACAACTGTATCAAGAAGTCTTTTGTCATCGTCGTCTTCTTCTACACAGTGGTCCCCCTCCCTTAAACAAAACAGCCTCTTTCACTGTGCACATTTAGACATGGTAAAATCAGTATTATATTTAAACTTGTTCCCAGACATATACATTGACCATACACTGACCAGAACACACAACTACCCTCTACCCTAAGTCCCCAAAGGAAACCACCTTAATATACACTACTAGTATTAGTTTACAATGAAAATGATACAAAAAATAATAAAACAATCATTTTATTACCTTGCATCTTTCTGGCACTATATACCATCAACCCCATAACACAAAAATAATTTCACTGGTTATGCTAACTGCCCTTCACATTTATCTACAGACTGCTCTCTTAAATATATAACCACTTCTAATAATCATTTCCTGTGTTCCTGTAAGTATTACATACCTGGCTTACTCAACACTCTCCACCTCTTAACTCCAGAATCAGAGACAAATCCAGAAATAAGCAGGAACAATCATGGACACTTTACAAAAAAAAAAATGTTTATACATATATATATATATATATATATATATATATATATATTCCATTATTTTTCCAAACCGACAGAATAAGAGAATAGGAATATACATAAAAGTCTATAATTCTAAGTCCACCATCTTTTCTCCTATTATTGTCAGTTTTGGGAAGAAAATTCAATATTTTGAGATAAAATGAGGTACAACTGAGAGACTGGGGCGTACCTAAATAAATGCAAAGGGACATAAATGAATCCTGCCTTTGTTGCCTTTCCTCACTTTCTCTCGATTTCTTTCTGCCATTGAAACAGGCTCCGCTCCCTCTGTGGAAACATACAAGCGCTCTGGAATAAAGGAAATAAAACATCCCTCATTCTAAAAATGTTTATAAAAGAAATGTTCATCTACAATGTCTTGAAATAGTCTCTCTTCTATACAAAACATTTACTCTTCCTTTTTATCATTATGGCACCACCCTTTCACACACACACAGACTGACCTAAAAGAAAGCACCCACAGCCTGCAGGTCTACTCTAAATCAACAGTCAGCAGTTACTATTAAAAAAAAGACTTCTGATTGTGGCTTGGTTCGGTCTTGGCTCTTTAACTTGCCAGATCACAAGCCCAAGCTGAGCTTCAACTCAGACTCAAGCAGACAACTCTACAAACCAGTAATACATACAAAACCGCTACATATGTTTACCTTTTATACGGATGTAACAGTGGCACATAGTATTCACATTTCAATTAGTCCTTCCACTCAGTATCAGGGCATTACTGATACACCAGCTAAGACAACTAAGAAACACACTTTGGATAGTAAAGAAACAATTACTACAAGAAAAGTACTTATAAGAAAATGCGTAGGAAGGTCAGTGCATACTCATTTGCAGCAGTACACTACTTACATTAAAAATTACTGGCATTATGTCTCTCTGATGACAAATTCGAGCGCTGGTAGATACAGAGACATGGATTCTTATATACAATTTGCATAATCGTTTGCTGTTCATGTAATCACTAGGATTATAGCTAACATAGTAATAATCAGATTATTAGGTGATGTGGGGTTATAACTATTGATCAGCTCAGCAATCACTGGTGCTTTTTGAAAATGAGTGTTTTCTGGGTCTATATTAGTTTATTGAAATTTATTTTCAACAAACACCTCTTCATCGACACATAGTTAATGAAAATTAATTCTGCGATTTGCTAAATTTTCCAAGGGCAATGAAGTAGTTGGCCAGCTATACAACTTTGCCCTTTTCACCCCTGCAGTGCGATCTCAGACTCATATATATATATATATACATATATATATATATATATATATATATATGTGTGTGTGTGTGTGTGTGTGTGTGTATATATATATATATATATATATATATATACATATATAGTTGGGGGTGTGTGGGGGTAAAGCCCCCCACTAGGGTGGGTTTAATTTAGTTATGTGTCCGTTGTACTGCAGGGCAATTTTTCACTACCCTAGGAAAATTTGCTGAATCGTAGAAGTGATTTTCACTGAATATGGGTCAATGAAGAGATGTTTGTTGAAAATAAATTTCGGCGAACTAATACAGACCCATGTTTTCTAGGCCTGCGATTTCTGGTTGCAGCATTTGAATATGAAATTACAGACTATAGATGTTTTTTGTGATGAATGAGTTTACATAGGCTGACATGGTTCTAGAAGCTGTGTTAAGTGCTGTTTAACAGCTGGATTTAGGAAAGTATGAATACTGTGCAAAAGAAAGTAGTGCAAGACAGATTTGTGGAAGTGAGCAATTTTAAGTATTTTTAGGGCAACTGAGGATAAAGTCTACTGACGTGTGTGTCTGTTGTAATCTTGATAGCATGGAATTATAGATGATGGTATTGAATGTACATCTGTACAGCAGTTTAGACCAGATAAGGGTAGTCTAGCCTTGTTTAAGCAAACGCTGTAAGAGAGCATCAGATTCTGTATAAAATGCCTAGTGCAACACTTATTTTCCTATGAATACCAGAATGTATTTGTCATCCAAGGCAGAAACAGAAAGAGAGGGAATGTCCCCAAGAATGGAGCCTATGTGCTTAATTTTATTAGAGTGAAATAATATATTCTATCTTGCAGTTTCCATTATCTGCTCATTTGTTTGTTTTTTTAATAACTGGTAAAAAGTCAATGGAGTTTCTTTTGGCTGCATTTAACAACAGAAAGACATTTGTATACAACTGAGAATATGGCCTACAGTGGTGTTCAGATGGTGTATGATATTTGGCTAAGCAGAGAAGAGCAATTTTGTCAGCATATTGTATTAGCCTGGGGAGGTTACTGCAGTCCACCATAAGGGCTACCATTCAAACTATATATATCCTCATTACACACAAATTGGTTAACCTGCACATTACTTGCATTTCCAACTCTAAATTTCTCAGCAGCCTTTCATACTGTATTTTATTACAGTTTAATATATAAAATATATATTTAATTATAAAGCATCTTGGGTCAATGTAGAAATTGCCTCATGTACACAGACAACCCTGTCCTCCTACCACCAAACAGTACAACCTGTGAGAGATGCACTTATCTAGCCAAACTGGAGGTAAAGCTCTCTCCAATCAAGACTGAACTTGACAGTCAAGAGGAGAAGGTAAACACTTGCACCACACCACACTCATCACATAGTCTCACTAAATCTACACCACCAAAATCCACACATAGAAACACAAAAACATTCACGGAGGCTCTCAATAATAATCTGCTCAAGCAACAGAGACCTCCAAAGCAGAAATGCAAGCAAACTCCACCCCCCAACGCAACCCAAATGACACATAGCCCGCAGACTCAGTGTGCCACTCAACCACAGCCAATAAGGCAAAACAACTTACCCAACACACTAGTCATAGGTGACTCTATAGTCAGGCACACTGATGTCCCACTCACCAGGTGAAACAAGGAGAAGGTCATTGTCAGCTGCCTGTCAGGTGCCAGGACCTGCCACATAACCCATGCACTCAGGTCACTCCACAGCAAGTACAAATATGAGTCTGTCATTGTCCATGTTGGTGTGAAAGACCTGAGACATACCTCCCTGGACTACATGAAAAGAGACATGGAAGAGCTCTCCGGTCTTGTAGCTGAGGCAGGTATGACCCTAGCCCCGAGTAGAATTCTGCCATCACCCAGAATGATGCCGCAGTACAAGGACAAAATGATTGACTTCAACAATTGGCTAAGCTTCTGGTGCCATTCTAAAGGGATCCAGTATCTGTCTGCCTGGGATGACATGGTCGACAGACCACAATGCTTTGCCAGAGATGGCCTGCACCTGTCACCCGTAGGATTCCAGATACTGGCTAAGGTTCTTGCTGCCCCTATAGTGCCTTTTTTAGGCAAGATTCAAATGATAAATTCACCACCGGAACAGGGAAGCAAAAACTGAGGGTGATGCTACTCAATGCTAGAAGTCTAAATCTCAAAATGCACTCACTTGAGGCACTCCTTAAAATGGAGAACATCACATCTGCGCAGTGACTGAGACCTGGTTCAAGGCTCCAGAGAGCACCCCTGCACTACCAGGCTATAAATCATACCACACTTTTCGGCCATATAACCTGGACCGGAACACCAAAGGCAGAGGTGTGTCCATATTCATTAATGATATCCACACCTCCAGGCTAGCTGCTCAGCATAATGCAGCCGAGGTTATCCAAGTGCAACTAACTCTGGGCAAAACTGCAATCCAAATTGTAGCTTGCTACAGATCATCCACCATGCCCCAGGATTCCCACTCCTCTTTTCTTGATGTACTGGAAAATATTAGGGTTAATCCAAACACCCTAATAATGGGCGATTTCAACTACCCCACCATTAACTGAGAAAACTATTGATGTACCAACTTCTTCGCTCAACGCTTTCTGGAATTCATAAACTCCAATGCTCTGGATCAACTTATCCACACCCCCACAAGGGGAAACAATATCCTAGATCTAGTCATTACCAACATGAGTGACCAGTGTTCCAAACCTGAAGTCAACGCCTCATTGGTCCAATCTGACCATAAGATAATTACCCTAGATATCCACATACTGCCCCCACCCCCCATTAAGGAAACCATGGTAAAAAATTTATCCAAAGTCAACTTCATGATTCTTAAGACAGAAGTGGTGAACTTCATGACACCCATGCAGATGGACAATACAGTTACGACTACTGAATCCTACACAATTGCACTTTATAAGCACTTACATGAGTGCATGGATCATGCTATCCCAAACAGAACCAAGACACTATCCTCCAAAAAAAAGGAAGCCAATCTGGTGGTCCCCTGCCATAAACAAACTGTACAACAGAAGGAAGAAATTGTTGCAAAAGAGAGTAAAATCCCATGAGTGGAGGAGTTCCCTGGTCAGCCTCAGTAAGAAGCTGTGATTCCTGATAAAATCCTGCAGAGCTAGTTACAAAAACAAAATCACCACTGATTCTAAAGACAACCACAGCACATTCTATAGCTATGTCAATAATCTCAATGGCAACACTCAGATCTGCTCTGAGTTACAGCAGAATGGCACTAAATATACAGACCCAACTGATACTGCCAACATCCCGGCAGATAGGTTCAGTGCTAACTTTACCCCCCTTCTCACCCCCTAAAGAGCCCATCTCTAAACCGGAAGAATCCAAAGTTCATGTAATCATGGCTGCACAGGTAAAAACCACACTCTCCAAAGCCAAGAACATAGCATCCATGGGACCAGACAACATCCCAGGCTGCGTTCTACATGAACTACAGAACAAACTGGCACCTCACCCAAGTACCATGTTCAATCATAGCCTCACTGCAGGCTTTGTGCCTGCTGAATGGCGCACAGTGATGGTTATCCCACTCCACAAGGGGGGAGCCACCACGGACCCCGGGAACTATCGCCCCATTAGCCTGACGAGCCTGGTCTGCAATGCCATGGAACTTATAAACAAAGGCACTGGTAATCTCCAAACTCTGGACCCCACCCAGTTTGGGTTTGTAAAAGGCAGATCATGTCTCCGAAACCTGACAGACTTCTTTGAAGCAGTCACCAAAGCCGTAGACAAGGATAAGGTGGTTCACAAAGCCTATCTAGATCTTGCCAAGGCTTTCAACACCACCCCCCACTCTGGAATTATAGATAAACTCACTAAACTAGGTATAAATCCCTATGTCACAAGATGGGTTGCCAACTGGCTCACTGACGGAACCCACACTGTGAAAGTAGCAGACTCCAAATCTGACTTTAGACCAGTGACAAGTGGAGTACCACAGGGTTCAGTCCTGGGTCCTCTCCTGTTTAGTATATACTTCTCTGAAGTACAGGCTAACACAGAAGGTCTTTGGCTAATGAAGTTCACAGATGACTGTAAACTAGGAGCCATAATCGAAACTCCTAATGATGTGGACATCCTACAAAAGGGCCTCACTGACTCAGATACCTGGTGTCAAAGCCATGGCCTCAAGCTCAATGCCAAAAAGTACACTGTCATCCCCTTTGGTAAAAACTCTGTACCCATGAACTGCAACATAGGCGGTAGTATACTTAATGCTGAAAGTGTGATAAGAGACCTTGGGACACAGGTGGACAGCAGTCTCTACTTTGACAATCACATTGCCACAGTAGTCAGGAAATCCTTCTATGTGGCACACCTCATCACAAAAGGTTTCTCATCCAGAAAAAAAGAGGTCATTGTTCCCCTCTACTCATCCCTCATTAGACCCATTATAGAGTACAACGCCCCCTTTGGTATGTACCTCACAAGACATCTACAACAACTGGAAAGGTCGCAGAAATACCTCACAAAGAGGATTATCAGCGTCAAACAAATGCCCTAAGCAGACAGTCTCAAAAAACTCCAACTTTACTCCGTCGCATATCGCCTACTCAGAGGTGATCTCTGCCTAACATACAAAGCTATGTCAAACCCAGAGCTGTTGGAAATGCTCCACTTAAAGAAATCCCAATCCCTCCGAGCTACACACTCTAGGGACCTAAACCTTGTCACCACAATAAACAGAACAGGTTGGAGGGATAGATTCCTGTCCCAGGGACTTCCCATACTCTGGAATAAACTACCTATCTATATCAAACAAAGCTCCTCATTAGCATTCTTCAAGAAAAATTTTGATGATCGGATAGGAAATTCACCCCGAGGATCACCTCTGTGGCACTGCTCAACAGTGGCACAGGAAAATAATTTTCTTGGGTGGCAAAAGCCAGGGCACCTTTTTGGCTGGGCTTGTATAGGTCCCAGGGCTGATAGCCTAGTATCTACCTATGAACCTATGAATAATTACCCAATAAAATGGGTAATGGATTGGTTTAATTCTAAGATGCAGAAGACCTGTCTAAAATAATTCTGATTTATGGCATCATCTTCAGATACCCATAATACATTAAATGCTTTGCTATTACAGCATATATAGATAAAAATATCTAGAAGCAACAACCCCAGGAGAGTTCACAGTTTATGAATACTATACCTCTGTTAATATAAAAACAAAATAAATAATGGAATACAATATAACACAATGCATATCAATACAGCAGTAACACTAAAGCTTTTTTTCTTTATTACAATGATTCTTGCAGACCACTGTATTAATCGTATTTTACTTTTCTTCTTATAAGAGAGACAAAAGTCGCAGCACAGACAAGGTACAGGAAGGAGAAACTAAAGCAATTATATGATGCACAGCAGAAGTGAGGAGCCAGGGGTGGAGTTGGTCATAAATGGCAGAGATGTGCTGTAGATCGCACCCAACTGTATGATGTAAAGAAAACAGGGTGCTGCAAATACGTGATATGCAAGAACAATTTGAATGTAGTTTAGAAGGGAAAGGCAGGACAACCTTTCTTTATGTACTGCAGAAATCAAAGCATTATGATTTCTTAAGCAGAGAGAGTTAACATTTCAACACGTGGGAAATGCTAGATGATATAAAGAATACCCTTGGGGGTGATCAAAACATTACATTATAAGCAAAAAAGTTTTTACATTTAAACAAGTGGAAAGAGATGAAATGTATTAGAAACTGCCCTCTTGGGGTAACTCTTAAAACACGTTTTTTCAGAGTAATTCTTGCACCAGGTTATCTGCAGTGGGTAACAGCAGTGAAGTCACACCACAAATCACTACCCTAAGAGACTAGTTCTAATTACCAACTTTCTGTGCTGCAAGAATGCCTGTCTTAATCTCTCTAGCTATCAAAAGTGGATGTGAAATGTCTTCACACACACACACACTTGTGTTGGTTTACTACTGAAACCTGGAAACTGCATGGGTCGACCAGTCACATGGACAACCTGAATCCGGAAAAACGAAATTGCAGCAAGATCGAAACTGAATACATCGATACCCATAGTTCGATGTTTTCGACACAGCAGAAGGTGACATCAATCACCCATGCTATGCAACTTCACATACCGTGACATTCCATAGTCAACAGAACATGTATTTTACTATTTTGCAGGGGGGCAAGCCCCCTTGCACCCCCACATCCCCTGCAACTTATATATACCAACTCCAAGATAATTCAGTGAGGAAATGGGCTATCTCCCTGTTCCTCACTGAACCGTGATCTCAGTGCACAATGTCAAACTCAGATACTCAAACTACACTACCCATTCGCTGTAGTGTAGTAGATGTATTTTGAGTCAGCGTTCTGCCCTTTTGAAAACTGCCTTTCAACTGCATGCCGGTGAACAGCAGTGACTTCATATATTTAACTGTAAACTGTTTGTGTTAACAACTGTAATTTAATTTTTGTCACCGATGTCTAAATTATAAATATGTATGATAATCTGTGCACCTCAGAACTCTGTTTTAGCAGTGTTAAGGACTGGACTAAGATGTATAGAGATATAAAAGATCAAAAACAGATACAGAAAAAAAACATTATGTCCATTTGGTTGCTGATATGTTACACATCTTAGCCTAAAACCTTTCCTAGTGAAAGCAGCAATTAAAACAATATATTTTGTGTGTGTGTGTATACATGAATAAAAACGTTGCATTCATTTGAACAGGAAACTGTAATGCTCATTTGTAAATATGTAGTTGTCATTGTTTTTCAATATTTCAGTTATGCATCTTATTCATAGGAAAAGGAATCCAGACTTTTTAAACCATACTCTGATTTTTACAATCATTCCTTTTTGTAGAACAATATAGCTGTGTCCCCAGTAAGCATGATTTTAGTTAAGTAGAATTATACAATGACAGGTCATTTACATTCAAAAAACGTGCACACCAATTGGTCAGCTCAACAAAATACCTCATTCTACCTAATAGACTCCTTCTGCACTTGTTTTTAGTCATTTTTAATTTAATTGCATTTTTTTTAACTGTTTGGTCTAACATTGCTACATACTCAAATGTGCTAGCTTGCACTGCATTTGAATTGTTTTTACTGCTGTTTTAGATACTTTTCTGTGTAAAAAAAAAAAATCTAAGCCTGTTTCCTACCTTTCCTGTAATCAGTGTAGTCCAGATTCAGATTTACTGTATGTAAGCTTCTGAGCCCCCCCAAGGTTTCTGTGTTGGAGGGAAGCCTTCTAGCTTATCAGTGGGAGTGGTAAGCACTAGGTAACCTATCTAACACATAAGGAGTGGTTCTGGCCCAGAAATTGTAGTTATTGGCCGTTTAGGCAGTTTTTCCATCTCTCTCAACTTTCTGATTTAAAAGCCCGCATTTGCACTTGTTGCCCCCTTTCCTGTAACTAGTTTAGTCCAGATACAGATTCTTAGTTTTAGCACTTGAATTTGCTTATTCATGATCAGCACTTGTTCAGAACTTGTTGTAAGCACTAAATAACCTACTAATTACTACAGCACTCAACCTTCCTCATCACCTAGAGGAAAACAGTTTTGGTACTTACTTTCCTCACTTGCTTAGAGAAAAACAGTTTTTGTACTCACTTATCTAAAGGAAAATATTTTTTTATTCAGGCATGTCCAACCAGCTCCCAGTGTTCTCTCCTGTCTATCTGATGAATCTGGGCATCTTGGGGCAATGTAGAAATTGCCTCATGTACACAGACAACCCTCTCCTCCTACCACCCAACACTACAACCTGTGAGAGATGCACTTATTTAGCCAAACTGGAGGTAAAGCTCTCTCAAACCAAGACTGAACTTGACAGCCAAGAGGAGAAGGTAAACAATTGCACCACACCACACTCATCACATAGTCTCACTAAATCTACACCACCAAAATCCACACATAGAAACACAAACATTCGCGGAGGCTCTCAATAATAATCTGCTCAAGCAACATAGACCTCCAAAGCAGAAATGCAAGCAACCTCCACCCCCCAACACACCTCAAATGACACAGCCCGCAGACTCAGTGTGCCACTCAACCACAGCCAATAAGGCAAAACAATGTACCCAGCACACCAGCCATAGGTGACACACTGATGTCCCACTCACCAGGCTAAACAAGAAGAAGGTTGCTGTCAGCTGCCTGTCGGGTGTCAGAATCCGCTACATAACTCACGCACTCAGGTCACTCCACAACAAGTACAAATATGACTCTGTCATTGTCCATGTTGGTGTGAACGACCTGAGACATACCTCCCTGGACTACATGAAGAGAGACATGGAAGTGCTCTCCAATCTTGTAGTCCAGGCAGGTATGACCCTAGCCCTGAGTAGCATTCTGCCATCACCCAGAATTATACCGCAGCACAAGGACAAAATGATTGACTTCAACAATTGGCTAAGCTTCTGGTGTCATTCTAAAGGGATCCAGTATCTGCCTGTCTGGGATGACATGGTCGACAGACCACCATGCTTTGCCAGAGATGGCCTGCACCTGTCACCCCTTGGATTCCAGATACTGGCGAAGGTTCTTGCCACCCCTATAGTGCCTTTTTTAGGCAAGGTTCAAATGACAAATTCACCACCGTAACAGGAACAGGTAAGCAAAAACTGAGGGTGATGCTACTCAATGCTAGAAGTCTAAATCTCAAAATGCACTCACTCGAGGCACTCCTTAAAATGGAGAACATCAACATCTGTGTAGTAACTGAGACCTGGTTCAAGGCTCCAGAGAGCACCCTTGCACTACCAGGCAATAACTTATACCACACTTTTTGGCCATGTAACCTGGACCGGAACATTAAAGGCGGAGGTGTGTCCATATTCATTAGGGATATCCACACCTCCAGGCTAGTTGCTCAGCATAATGCATCCGAGGTTATCCAACTAACTCTGGGCAAAACTGCAATCCAAATTGTAGCTTGCTGCAGATCCCCCACCATGCCCCAGGATTCCCACTCCTCTTTTCCTGATGTACTGGAAAATATTAGGGTTCAACCAAACACCCTAATAATGGGTGATTTCAACTACTCCACCATTAACTGGGAAAACTACTCATGTACGAACTCCATCGCTCAACTCTTTCTGGAATTCAAAAACTCCAATGCCCTGGATCAACTTATCCACACCCCAACCAGGGGCAACAATATCCTAGATCTAGTCATTACCAACATGAGTGACTGGTGTTCCACACCTGAAGTCAACGCCTCATTGGTCCGATCCAACCATAAGCTAATTACCCTAGATATCCACATCCTGCCCCCACCTCTCATTAAGGAAACCACAGTAAAAAATTTCTCCAAAGCCAACTTCATGCTTCTTAAGCATGAAGTGGTGAACTTCATGACACCCATGCAGATGGACAATACAGTTACAACTACTGAATCCTACACAACTGCACTTTATAAGCACTTACACAAGTGCATGGATTGTGCTATCCCAAACAGAACCAAAATGCTATCCTCCAAAAAAAGGAAGTCAATCTGGTGGTCCCCTGCCATAAACAAACTGTACAACAGAAGAAAGAAACTGTTGCAAAAGAGAGTAAAATCCCATGAGTGGAGGAGCTCCCTGGTCAGCCTCAGTAAGAAACTGTGATCCCTGATAAAATCCTCCAAAGCTAGTTACGAAAACAAAATTGCAACTGATTCTAAAGACAACCACAAAGCATTCTATAGCTATGTCAAGAATCTCAATGGCAACACATAGATCTGCTCTGAGTTACAGCACAATGGCACTAAATATACAGACCCAACTGATATTGCCAACATCCTGGCAGAAAGGTTCACTGCTAACTTTACCCCCCTCTCACCCCCTAAAGGGCCCATTTCTATACCGGAAGAATGCAAAGTTCCTGTAATCATGGCTGCACAGGTAAAAACCACACTCTCCAAAGCCAAGAGCATAGCATCCATGGGACCAGACAACATCCAAGGCTGCATTCCTGACGAACTACAGAATGAACTGGCACCCCACCTAAGTACCATGTTCAACCATAGCCTCACCTCAGGCCTTGTGCCCGCTGAATGGTGCACAGCAACTGTTATCCCACTCCACAATGGGGGAGCCACCACGGACCCCGGGAACTACTGTCCCATTAGCCTGATGAGCCTGGTCTGCAAGGCCATGGAACTTATAAACAAAGACATTGGTAATCTCCAAACTCTGGACCCCACCCAGTTCGGGTTTGTAAAAGGCAGATCATGTCTCCTAAACCTGATAGACGTCTTTGAAGCAGTCACCAAAGCTGTAGACGAGGGTAAGGTGGTTCACACAGCCTATCTAGATCTTGCCCAGGCTTTCGACACCATCTCCCAATTCTGGAATTATAGATAAACTCACTAAACTCGGTATAAATCCCTACATCACAAGATGGGTTGCCAACTGGCTCACTGACAGAACCCACACTGTGAAAGTAGCAGACTCCAAATCCGACTTCAGACCAGTGACAAGTGGAGTACCACAGGGTTCAGTCCTGGGTCCTCTCCTGTTTGGTATCTACTTCTCTGAAGTATAGCCTAACACATAAGGTCTTTGGCTAATGAAGTTCGCAGATGACTGCAAACTAGGAGCCATAATCGAAACTCCTAATGATGTGGACATCCTACAAAAGGGCCTCACTGAGAGAGATGCCTGGTGTCAAAGCTATGGCCTCAAGCTCAATGCCAAAAAGTGCATTGTCATCCCCTTTGGTAAAAACTCTGTACCCATAAACTACAACATAGGCGGTAGTATACTTAACAGCGAAAGTGTGATAAGAGACCTTGGGACACAGGTGGACAGTAGTCTCTCCTTTGATAATCACATCGCCACAGTAGTCAGGAAATCCTTCTACGTGGCACACTTCATCACAAAAGGTTTCTCATCCAGAAAAAAAGAGGTCACTGTTCCCCTCTACTCATCACTCAATAGACCCATTATAGAGTACAACGCCCCTTTTGGTATGTGCCTCACAAGACATCTACAACAACTGGAAAGGCCGCAGAAATACCTCACAAAGAGGATTACTGGCCTCAAACAGATGCCCTACGCAGATTGTCTGAAAAAACTCCAGCTTTACTCCATCGCATATCGCCTACTCAGAGGTGATCTCTGCCTAACATACAAAGCTATGTCAAACCCAGAGCTGTTGGACATGCTCCACTTAAAGAAATCCCAAGCCCTCCGAGCTACACACGCTAGGGACCTAAACCTTATCACCACAATAAACAGAACATGCCAGAGAGATAGATTCCTGTCACAGACACTTCCCATACTCTGGAATAAACTACCTATCTGTATCAAACAAAGCTCCTCATAGCACTCTAAGAAAAATCTTGATGATTAGATGGGAAATAGGAAATTCACCCCGGGGATCACTTCTGTGGCTCTGCTCGACAGTGGTACAGAAAAATGATTTTCTTGGGTGGCAAAAGCCAGGGTACCTTTTTGGCTAGGCTTGTATAGGCCTTAGGGCAGACAGCCTAGTACCTACCTATGAACCAGCATGCCCATTTTAAATCGAGCATATACCAATAAAAAAAGCCCAGTCACCCGGACTTTCTTCTATTAATATATGCTACAGAGCTTTCCAGTTTTCTTGAGCTTTTTTAAAAAAAAAAACAAAAAACTTTGAAATCCAGACAGTTCAGAGGTATGAGAGAGACAGGGCAGAACAAAGGAAAATCAGGTACTGCATAAGTGTGGGAATGTAAATCCCATACGCATGTGCAGTACATCAAGAAAGCCCCGGGATACACAAAAAAGGAGGAACACCACCATGGTGCCATTATACAAAGACATTATTTAAGAAAAGTAAGTAATTTTTTTCCTTAAATAATATCATTGTATAAAAGCAATAACAAACATTACCCACAACCAGACATGGGCTATTGCCATAGTAACTACAGATGTTATGTTGCCCTATCTCGCCTTTATTCTTACATGTGGGTTCAGAGCCAATCCTCGGCTCTGACTTGGCCGATTACAAAAGTTTGAAGTCTCTAAGTTGGCTCGTGGCAAGGTAGGTATCCCATAATGCAGTGCTATCAATCCTCAGAGTTGGATTAGTTAGAAAATACTTAGAATATAGTTAGAATACTAGTTTTACACAGTAGTGAATATTAGGTGTTGTTTAATAGTTTCACTGTTTTGTCAGCAGTTTTGGCCGTCGTTTTTCTTTATTGGTATCCCGTAGTGGTAGCGTAGA
Organism: Protopterus annectens; assembly: GCF_019279795.1. Taxonomy (NCBI): domain Eukaryota; kingdom Metazoa; phylum Chordata; order Ceratodontiformes; family Protopteridae; genus Protopterus; species Protopterus annectens. The sequence continues at coordinate 43,697,833 of NC_056745.1, forward strand.
TTTATTCTTGTTGAGCCTTTTATCAGCTGTTTATTAGCTCCTATAGAATATTTGCTATTCAGGTCTTTCTAGTTTTAGTCAGTTTTCCAATTGATATTAGGATTTTTCTACGCGTGTGTATATTTGTGTTTAAGCGTAGGTAGCTTACCTAACTGTTTTCTGGTGTGGCGCGTTTCTTTATATAACAAAGTCCATTTTTCATTAGGGGGCTTTTCTAGTGTGTGTTCTTCCCTTGTTTCTCATTGGGCTAGGCCCGTTTAAGTTAGAGGACCTAGCCCTCTCCTCCTATCACTTCTCCTTTTGTGTGGTGTCTCTTCATCATAACTTTAGTTGAGGTCCGTTTAAGTTAAAGGACCTAGCAAATTCCCCTTCTATTGCTTTCTGTGTCATCTGCTGCTAGTTAGAGTTGTCTAGAATGTCTAAAGATAAAGAAAAGGATCATAAACCTTCAGGTTTTAAGAAGTGCAAAAATGTAATCAAAAAATGTCCATATCGTACGGGCATACCGTGTGTGTCTACTGTTTAGGGGCCATTCACTTACAAGAGAGTTGTATCTTTTGCCATGCTTTTAGCTTTAAAGTCCTTCAAGAAAGGAAAAACAAGCTTATTTTGAAAGGTCTCCTGAAACCATCTTTTGATGAAACTTTACATAGTTCTTCATCCTCTCAATCTGCAAAGTCTTCCTCTAGTCAAAATGAAAAGACTGCTAAGAGGCCATCTCTAGTGTCCTCATAGAGATTTGGACCTCCTGAAAAAATAGCTAAAACTGTTAAGACTTCCACCCCATCAGCTCCACTGCCTTCAGAGTCAACTGAGGTTATTACCATTGATGAGCCTATATCAGCCCCAGGAACTTCGGAGCCGAAAAAGGATCTTTCAGCTCGGAGCTGGTCTACAGACATTCCTTTGATCGCCCCTACCTTGAGATCTCCTATTTTACAGTGATCTCGCTCACCAACCTTTTCCTCTAGGTCCTCCAAGAACAAACTATCGGATGAAGATGTGGAGAGGGTGGTGAGCAGACTTCTGAAAGTGCTGGGGCTGGCAAATTTGCTCTCAGCTCCTGCCCAGCTGGTTCCACAGCCATCCGAACCTTTTACATCCACTACTGTTCCTCCTACAAGCCATACTGGTCTGTTGGAGCCAGAACATCCAGTACCACTTGTAGTAGAACCTTCGGCTCCGGCACTCCATGAGGCCTTACCCGAACCGATATTTGCGCCAACAGTCTTGGTGCCATCCATAGTGTCTGGGAGCCGAAGTTTACCAGTCGGCCCTAAGGGAGATTCTCGGACCCGAGCCTCCTCGGTTCAGAGTCTACATCTCGGTGCGTTGGCTCAGCTGGGCTTGGTTCCTATATCACCTTTGGAGCCGATTTCCCTGAAACTGAAGACTGCCTCTGCTTCTTCTGAACTGGTGGTGTCCGCAGAACCAGGGAAGTTGGCCTTCGAGATGATGAGAAGCATGCTGTCCAAATCTACAGCTCTACGCAAGGATGCTGATGTTCTTCCCCCTAAAGCACCAGCCTCTGTCTTGGCGCCACCCTACCCACAGGACAGCAGAGATCCGCAGCCTCAGGAACACCCTCTGGGTGGTCCTCATTCTACCGAGACCTCCCCAGAATACTCTTCTGAGGTGCCTCCTTGGAAGAAAACATGCAAGAGGAAGCATGTAGACTCCCCTGATGAGTCTGTCACCTCTACACTGACCTCGAGGAGTCAGAAGGGTCCCTCACAGTCATCCTCTGATGGTATCTTCTTTGTATATATTCTTGAGATCCAAAAACAGAGAGGTGGTTGAATTACCATCACCCCTTCTGATGAGCAGTCGGTGTACCTGAAGGCTTTTGGATCTCAACCTTCAGCCTCTTGGGGGTCTCCGCCTTTCAACGAACTCATGGACTTGGTCAGTCAAAAGGCATGGTAATCACCTGACACCATGGAGCCAGTTCCTAGGAGGCCAAACAAATTTCTGTCAGTCCCCAAGGAAAAGGATTTATTGACAAAAGGTGTGCCGATAGATGCTATGGTGGTGGCAGCAGCCGCCAAAAAGGAGCTTGCACAGATATCCTCATTTGTCCATCCACCGAACAAAGAGTCTGGAACGATGGACAGATATGACCAGCATGTTTTTTCTTCAGCGGCATTTACCCTTAGATCGCTGAATTATCTTACCCATTTTACAAGGCTTCAGAGAGATCTCCTGAAGGAACTTTTAGATACTCTGCAAAGTACTTCAACTGCGGGGGTACCAGAAAAGGATACCCGCTCAGTTATCCAACTTAAACTCCATAGTGAACTCCTCCATGAGACTGATATCATACGCAGCAGATGGAGTAAGTAGGACAGCGGGTTCAGGAGTTTCCCTGAGGAGACGCTCCTGGATGAGCTTCCGTAACTTTGCAGAACCCTTTAAGCCTACCTTCACAAATGCCCCCTTTGATGGATCCTCACTGTTTGGACCAAAAGTTAAGGATAAACTCACCAGATGCGAGCAGGAAGGGCAAACTCTCTCTGCCACTGCAGTACATTTTTCCATCCCTTCAAGACCCTATCCTAAAGGGCAGAAAGGCAGGAAGTTGTGGTTCAAGAAATCCCAGACATTTTTCTAAAGATGCACGAGGTGATTCCTTCTCCAGGGGGAGAAGGGGGAGGAAATAATGGTAGATGGTCTTAGAGGCAGAGGGGGTGGGGGTCTACAGAACTAGGGTGACCATGATTCCCTTCGCTGATGTCCCTATCAGCGCTCCTGAAAGGAGGCCCAACTGTGCTACTCTGGAGCCAGTCGGGGGACATTTATCTTGGTACCCAGAAGCCTGGCACATCACCACAAAAGACAAGTGGGTACAAAACGCAATATCCAAAGGATACTCCATGCCCTTTTCCTACCCCCCTCCTCGAACCAGGAAAATCACGGATGTTCCACCCAATCACAGGGCTCAAGCAACCATAGAGATTCAAAAGTTGCTAAACAAAAGAGTCATCCAAACCATCCCCGCAGATCAGATAGGATTCGGAACTTACTCAAGATTCTTTTTAGTACCAAAAAGAACAGGGGACTGGAGACCCATATTGGATCTCGGCAAACTAAATGAATTAGTAAAGAAGTCCAAGTTTCGAATGGTGACACTGCAGTCTATACTCCCCTTTTTAGGGAAAGACAATTGGATGTGCTCGATAGACCTCCAGGATGCGTACTACCACATAAAAATGGACAGGGCATCGAGGAGTCACGCTTCAAGCTGGGACCCAGTCATTATCAGTTTCGTGCTCTGCCCTTTGGTCTCGCTACAGCCCCCAGAGTGTTCACCAAATGCATGGCAGTAGTAACGGCTCACTTGAGATGTCTTGGATTCCGAGTGTTTCCATACCTGGATGACTAGCTTCTGACTGCCATCACAAAGCATCTACTTCAACAGGCCAGGGACATGACCCTACAAATTTGTACTCAGCTAGGCATTACAATAAACTTGCAAAAATTTGCCTTATTGTCCTGTCAACATGTTACTTTTATAGGCGCAGAAACAGACACTATTTCAATGATGGCACGCCTTCCCGCCGATAGAAATGTGAATCTCAAACAACAGATATTGCTTCTTCTTCCCAAATCCAAGGTTACGGCAAAGATAGTGCTCAAACTACTGGGAACAATGGCCTCAGCCATAACCCTTGTTCTCTTAGCCAGGAAGTATATGAGAATCCTACAGTGGTTACTCTTCTCCCACTGGTTGCTTCAGGATCTTCCTCTGTCTCACCCAATCATAATAACAGAAACTTGCAAGAAGGATCTTCGTTTGTGGATTCAGTCCAATGAGTTAACCATCGGGAGACCATTTGTTCCATATCAATCTGTTTCTACTGTGACCACGGATGCTTCCCAGATTGGGGGGGGGGGCACTACCTGGGAAAGACAATATAAGGCATATGGCAAGAACAAGAGGCCCATTTGCACATCAATGTTCTAGAGATGAGAGCAGTACTTCTGGTGTTGCAAGCACTCCACAACTCTCTTCCTTTAGGGACAATTGCTATCCAGTCAGACAACATGTCAGTGGTATGGCATATAAACAAACAAGGAGGAACCAGATCATACCCACTCTTTCAAGAGGCTCTGAGTGTTTGGCAGTGGGCAATATCTTCCCAACGCTTTCTAGTCTCAACACACATCCCGGGGAAGTCCAATGTGAGAGCCGACAAGCTCAGCAGGCAATTTTGATGCCTCACGAGTGGTCTCTGAATCAAAACATAGCGGAAAAGATCTTCCACAAATGGGGCCAGCCTTGCTGCAATCTTTTTGCCACCCCTATGAACACCAAATGCAGCAGCTACTTTTCTCTAATCCCCTCCTCTGGAGGAGACACCCAAAGATGCACTTGCTCACAATTTGCCCTCTGGACTTCTTTATGCCTTTCCCCCATTTCCTCTAATATCAAAAGTCATTCAGAAAGCAAAATCCTCGGGAAGCAAAATGATTCTCATTGCTCCATGTTGGCCTCATCAGATTTGGTTCCCCTTTCTCAGGACTCATCTATTGGAGGATCCATAGATTCTGGACCCAGTTCTAGACCTGCTGACACATATGTCAGGAACGCTTCATCCCTCTCTCCACACCCTCAACGTGACAGCTTGGCTGCTCCACTTCCAACCTTAGTCAGGCTTCAGGATTTCACTCCAGCAGTAAAACGTATCTTGATATCCTCTCATAAGCATTCTACCAGAAAACTATATGCTAATAAATGGAAAAGATTTTCTTTCTGGGTGCAGACCAGAAACATAAACCCCTTCACTGCCCCAATTTCTTCAATTTTGGATTTCCTTTCAGAACTCTTCCAACAAGGCTCAACCACTGCCACAATTAAAGTCCAGCTAGCAGCTATCTCTAATTTCCACTTAGAACAACATACGCCTAATTGATGGCACACAGACTGTGTAAAGCCTTTTTGAAAGGCACTTCCTTATTGAGACCTCCATTTAAGGAACTTGTCCCTCCTTGGGACTTGACCTTTGTCCTATTGCACTTAACCTCACCACCCTTCGAACCTTCATCCACTTGCGACCTAAAGTTGCTCTCTTGGAAAACGATTTTTCTAGTAGCCATAACCTCAGCTAGAAGAGTTTCAGAGCTACAAGTGCTTTCAGTCAAACAGCCTTATTTGATCTTCCATAAAGACAGGGTTTCGCCTCGAGCTAACTCGTTTGTCCCTAAGATTTGCTCCCAATCTAATAATAACCAGTCAATTGACCTTCCAGTGTTTTTCCCTAACCATACCGACAAGGCAGAATACAGACTTTACCAATTTGATGTGCACAGGCAAATGAGGTTCTATCTCCACAGAACTAAAGAATTCAGGAAGTCAGATCAGTTATCCTTTTCAGAGGCAAGAAAGGGTATGCCAGTCTCTAAAATCACATTATCTAATTGGCTTTCTAATTGCATAACTTTTATATATTCTTGCAATAACAAGGAACTCCCCTTCAAAGTTAGAGGTCACTCAGCCAGGTCAGTAGCAACATCCACTGCCTTTCAAGCCAGAATTTCAATGGACAGTATTTGTGCAGCCATGACTTGGACAAGCCCACATACATTTATTGTTCATTACAAAGTTGATTTGGCCTCCAGGGACAGAGCATCCTTTGCTTCCACGATGCTCAAGAGTGTATTCCCATGAGCCACCCGAGAAAAAAGGTGCTAGGGACGCTGCCCCACATGTAAGAACAAAGGCGAGCCAGGACAACATAACAAAGAAGTTATGTACTCACCATACTGTTCTATGTTTGTTGTCCATCTCACCCTTCATTCTTACAAACACACCCACCTACCCCCATCCATATAGTGCTAGAGGACCTAGCAGGAAGTTTTGCTCTTTCCTTATATTGGAGACCTTTCATTACTGTTTTTCCTTTACCTGAGGATACAGTATAACTATTTTCTATTATAGTTAGCAGCAAACAAGATCTGAGGATTGATACCACTGCATTATGGGATACCTACCTTGCCACGAGCCAACTTAGAGACTTCAAGCTTTTGAAATCTTCCGAGTCGGAGCCAATCGGCTCCGAACCTACATGCAAGAATGAAGGACGAGATGGAGAACAAACATAGAATGTTATGGTGAGTACATAAGTTGTTTTTTCATTAGTTTCAGTAGTGTTAATGGTGACATATTAGAATATGTGCATTTCTATGTCTGTGGATGCAAAATAATACTTAGAACTAAAAAGTACTTGCAGAAAATGTGCTCCAGGATGGAATGAAGGGATTGATCTACAAATGAAGAACAGACACAGAAAGAAAAAAAATGAAATAAGGAATTATAAGAATAGGTACCTGCAAAAATATCAAACACAGATTATGTAAGTAGATCTGTTTGAGAATGTAGGATGGATATATATTGCTGAAATGACAGTGATGCTAAAAATGCGAAAATGCAATCTATGTACATGTTCAAATGCTTTATGCAAAAAAAAAATAAAAAAAGAGAACATATGTGCATGTGAAGCTCTATTACATCACATCACCTTATTCTCTTAAGGCGCTGCAAGTAGGAAAACAAAGTATTTCCAGAACTGCCCTAGTTTATGCATACTACACATATATAACACTGTAATTATAGAAAATAATTTTAGCAAAGAAAGAATAAAATGCCCAAGTCCCAATACACCATTCATATGAAGAACTGCACTGTATAAAATAAGGCAGGAAGAAGAATTTAAAAATAATTACTTATTTTAGATCTTTCCCATTATATATCCTCATATTATATTTTACATTTTCATTGAACTTCATGTCTTAAATTTGTTATTCATACTCCCAGAGCAGGCATGTTCTTTCAGTCTTTTGTCTAGTATGGAAAGGCATTAAGTGTGGAGAGGTTTAGATTTGTGTTCCGTAGTTAGCCCAGTTAGGCTGCTGGCATTCACAATTTTGCATTCTTTAAGGCTGTATTCATTCTGTTTTGGACATAGGAGATATGGTTTAGGCCAGAGGTGTGTCTAGAGTATGGAACTCTAATGTCTGGCATTATTAACTACAATTCCTCATGGTTTACCAGAAAAAAAAAAAGGACAGGACAAAAATACAAGGCAAAATCAAGAGATGTTGCAAAATCAGGGACAGTAGAAAGGCATGATGCCAGCTAATCTTTTAGAGGTGACAGACACTGTGACAGCGGATTTGGTGGTGTCTGTGACTTCCCCTCTCTCGGTCAGTAATCAAGGAGCCTGAATCCTTACTACTAACACCGGTGAGGCACTTTCACTTGGAAGACAGATAGGTACACACAGTATTTCCAGATGCAGCTCTCTGAAACGAACACAATTTCTCTTAAGAGCACACAGGGAACAGACGCAGTCTGGGATTCCCTCACTTCCTCTCCAGGCCTCCAGTAAGACTCCCCACTGGCACAGCAACATAGTTGAGTCCTCAGCTGAGTGTCCCAGACCAAGTCCTCCACCATCCTCTCTAAGAAATCAGTGTTCTGTGTCCCTACTCCAAGAAGCTGACACACACGCGCCTTGAGATATGATTTTCACACACGCGCAAATACACCTGGGAAAGGCTGCCACAGATTTACGTCGCTCAACCCAGACTATAAGGTATATACTGCCACCAGGACACTCCAAAGCCAGCTACTCTAACGGTCTTACAAGGGTACTCAATTATACTGAGGGAAATTAATACTAATACAAATGGTAGTGTTTGACTAATGCAGTAAGGCTTTCAGGAGTGGCAACACTATCAATAAATAAATATAAGTACTCAGAAAGGTTAAAACATTCTCTTTAAGACCAACCAAAATGAAAAGTTTAACTATATTTAATAATAAATAATAAAAGAAGATGAAAATACTAAATATCTATTTACAATAAACACGAGAGTTTCAATCATAGGAAATATTAAAATAGCACAGGTGAATATATTCACACAGACATAGAAAAACAGTACTTAACTAATCTCACTACATTTTCCTGACTGATCTAAAGAATTACTATTCCCTGGTTACTTACTAAAGCAAGGCAAGAAGAAGTAGGGCAGTGATCCTTCGTCAGGTTTCAAAAACCAACTGCACTGAGACTTCAGTCTCATCCAGTATTAAAACATCATTTCAGTGCTGGATTACAGAATGACATCACATACATCTGGTCATCTGACTTCTGGTTCCCATACTACCCACCCTTTACTAGAAACTGAACCAGAATCTCACAAATATGTGTTACCATACACACAGAGCTTTGCTAAAATGTGTTCTAGCATCTGGAAGCCATAAAACCATTTCAACACTTCTACGCTTCCAGCATAGCAATTAGTTTACAGCTAAGGACAACACAGCAGGATTCTTAGTCCTTGTTTTTATGGACATTCCATCTCTGGCTACAATCAAAATTGTAAGATGCAATCTTTATGGCCTACCAGGTAATTTAATTTCACACTATTTTTTAAAGCTAGCTGGACTGAGATTAACCTCTTCTCTTCCAGTATCCTCTGTTGCAATATATGCACTTAATCGGTTACAATAGTACAGTCTGACATACATGTATATTTCTTTTCTGTCCTGCAGGAACACAAGCAGCTTTACAAATACATTTTTCAACACAAGGATCTGTGTAAATCAGTTTGATATAAAAAAGACATAATTCTTTACAAAACTCCAGCTAGCTATGCTAGCATACGTTACACATCCACTGCCCTACTTCTCCTGACATAGCTAGAAATACCTCACATAGTCACAGTGTCTATACTTGTTTTACTATCAATAAACTAATCCAGTTCTAGATCAAAGAGGAAGTGTTTTGCAATGCTGCAGTTAGGTTAGGACTGGGCTTGACACTTGTCATTAGTATTAAGTCATCTGCATACATGTATAAAAAACAGAGAGGTCGCAAACACGGCCACTAGGGAGTAAAATAAAATTTAATAAAGCAAATTACAAAACAAGTTGGCGCTTTTGTGCCTCTTCAAGACACTTCATCAGATACATCTCTGATGAAGTGTCTTGAAGAGGCATGAAAACACCAACTAGTTTTGTGAATTGCTTTATTAAATTTTATTTTACTCCCTAGTGGCCATGTTTGCAAACTCTCTGTTTTTTATACATTTGATTCCTTCATTCATAGAGGCAGTTAATTCTCCAAATACTGTGGTATTTTCCATCTGCATACATGTTAAGATTTAACTGTGGCAGCTTATAGGCTAGACTGTTTATCTATAAGGACAGGTGCAATGGTTCTGGAACAGGTCCTTGGGGAGACCTAGGAATTAGTATACTTGATTTAAACAAGGAATTTATGCCAACAATTGTGAAAGATCTACTATGTAGATAAATGGAAAACCAGGACATGACTTCTTTAGAGAACACACTAATGCATTCAAAATCCACTTTTAAAAAATCTTTTCACATAGGTTGCCGTTGTTTTCTTACCCTCACACAAGAAATGAACAATGATCAGAAGTTCTGAAAGATTTTTTCCTATCAAGATGGTACATGAGTTGTCTGTGGACATCCAAGGTGTGAAGTATCCTTTCTCCTTCATTTTTAAGTTCTGGAAATAAAACTACGAGATGGATAGCTTGGCTTAAGGTAAACTTAGATACCAGTTTAGGCATAAATGAAGGATTAGTTCTTAAAGAAAACTTACCTTATCAGACAATCTACTGACCCCCTACCTCAACCTAAGTAGTCTTCGCTCCTCTAACAGATTACTGGTCCAAACTATCAAATCCAACAATATGGGAGGGGATGCTCTCTATGCTAATTCTATAGGCAAGGTATGGAACTCCCTACCTAACAACCTAAGACTCTCCAATACGCTTTCTCAATTCAAGAAAAATCTTACCCAATTCTTTAAGGAACATTGGATATGCCCCTGCGTAAACCCAGGCTAGGTTCCTGTCATCTATAACTCATCCTACACTACTTGAACAATTTGGAAATCTTCTCAATTTCTTACTCAAACTGACTATTAATCCTACTCTACTGTAATAAAGTACGTAGTTTCTTTATCATCCCTCAGAACTCTAGATAAACAATGAACTGGAATCTTGCAATAGTACTTTAAAGTCCCTTGAACTGCACTAGTTCTCACTAGTTTTTTTCTCTTTAGAATTGTATTTTAACTGTTATTCTGCTATCATAAGTTCTACATGAATGTAGATAATACGTTAACGAGCATATTTTTTCTACCATATATGTAATGTGTAAACTTATATGTATTTTTTTGCAATATTGGAGCTTTTCTCCCCGGGCCTCCGCTGAAAATGGACATGTATCCAGTCGGACCATCCCGGTCAACAAATGTAAAATAAATAAATAAATAAAATAAATCTTTGTGGAAAATTAGATAATCATGATCCAACATAAGAGCTTAAAACTAAGATTCTCTTCTTAGAGGTCATGGCAATTAAGACTGTTTTCTATGTTAAGAACCTCAAGTCAGCCTGATGAGCTGGTTCAAATGCAGCAGGCATTAGGATCTTCAACACAAAATTAAGATCCCAAAGAGGAGCCTCCTGTTCCCTAGAAGGGTTTAACTCAGTACCCTTTTCAGAAGCATTTTAACATGAGGTTGCATTGAAAGATGGGGATCTATTGACAGACAAGCTGAAATGACAGATGTAAACTTTGAGGAGTAAGACAGGCCTTCGGATAATAACTCACACACATACTTAAGAACCACAGAAACATTAGCCCTAAACAGGTGTTGGGTTCTTTTGTTGGCACCTACTAGACAACCTTTTTCCATTTGCTAATGCATGATTTTCTAGTGCAGATTTTCTTTCTTCCATTTATACCTGTTGCATGTCCTCAGAGAAAAGGTGCCTAAAAGATATAAGGATGTATTAAACACCCCCTGGGTCTTGAGTAAGTAAATCCAGTCAGTGAGAAAGCTTGTGGTAATTGTTCCTGGCCATTTCCAAAAGAAAGCAGAACCACTGTTGCTTATGCCAAAAGGAAGTCACCAAAATGAACTTTGGAGTTTAGTGGAAAGGGGGAAAAGCATACAGGAACATTCCTGTCCATTGAAAAGGAAAAGCATTAATCTTCTAGGCCTAACTAAATGGATTCCTGGAACAGAATTTTTCCAAATGACTGTTGACAGTAGAAGCAAATGGTTCTACATGACATATTACATATATACATATATATATATATATACATATATATATACATATATATATGTACATATATATATATATATATACATATATATATATATATATATATATATATATATATATATATACATATATATATATATACATATATATATATACATACATATATATACATACATATATATATATATATATATATATATATATATATATATATATATATGGGTGCCCTTCAAAACATCTGAAACCCATAACATTGAGACCTGAACATCTAAAACCCATAACAGTGAATTTCATAACATCTAACAGTACAATCACATGAAAATAACATCCTCTCCACATATAATGACATATAATTACAACAAACTACCAAACACACTTTTTACTACAAATCTGCAGGGGGGGCTTGATACAGTGGGGTTAGGAAATTAACTTTTTCCCACTGTAGTGTGATTTTGCAGTTGGTATATTTAATTTACAGGCGGTGTGGGGGCGGAAACGTAGTAAAAAGAGTGTTTGGTAGTTTGGTGTCGTTATATGAGGGGGATGTTATTTTCTTGTGATTTGTAGTGTTAGCTGTTGTGAAATTCGATGTTATGGGTTTTAGATGTTCTGGTCTCAATGTTATGAAATTAGATGTTTCAAAGTATACCCATATATATATATAGATATATATACATATATATACATATATATATATATATACATATATATATATATATATATATATATATATATACACACACACACACACAAGTATATATATATATATATATATATATATATATATATATATATACACACACAAGCATTTCTCTCTCTCTCTCTCTCTCTCTATATATATATATATATATATATATATATATATATATACACACACATATATACACACACACACACACATATATATATATATATATATATATATATATATATATAGTGTGCATATAAAATGTTTATACACCCCTGTTAAAAAGCCATGTTTTTGTGATATAAAAAAATGAGATCACAATAAATCATTTCAAAACGTTTCCCTATATGACTCCTATGTGACCTATAACCTGTACAATCCAATTAAAAAACAAATCTTTTAGGGAAAAAAATACAAAAAATAAAAAAACGCAAAATACGCTGGTTGCATGTGTGCACACCCTTAAAATAATACTTTGTTGTGTGCCCACACAAACTAAAACTTTGTTGAAGCACCTTTTGATTTAATTACAGCATTCGGTCTTCTTGGGTAGGAGTCTATCAGCATGGCACATCTTGACTTGGCAATATTTGCCCAATCTCCCTTGCAAAAGCACTCCAAATCTGTCAGATTGCGAGGACATCTCTTGTGCACAGCCCTCTTCAGGTCACCCTACAGATTTTATATTGGAATTAGGTCTGGGCTCTGGCTAGGCCATTCCAAAACTTTAATTTTCTTCTGGTGAAGCCATTTTTTTGTTGATTTGGATGTATGCTTGGGGTCATTGTCATGTTGGAAGGTGAAATTCCTTTTCATCTTCAGCTTTCTAGCAGATGCCTGAAAGTTTTGGGCCAAAAGTGACTCATATTTTGAACTGTTCATAATTCTCTCCACCTTGAATATGCCCCAGTTCCAGATGAAGAAAAGCAACTCCAAAGCATGATACTTCCACCACCATGCTTGGTCTCATCAGACCGTAACACATTTTCCCACATGCTTTTGGGAGACTATGTATTGTTTTGCAAATTTCAGCTTGGCCTGGATGTTTTTCAGTGCAAGAAAAGGCTTCTGTCTTGCAACCTTACCCCATAGTCCAATCATATGGAGAATACGGGAGATTATACTTGCCAGAAATTCCTGCAGCTCCTTCAGTATTGCTGTAGGTCTCCTGGCAGCCTCCCTAACTAGTTTTCGTCATGTTTTTTCATCAGTTTTGGAGGGACGTCCAGTTCTTTGCAACATCACTGCTGTCCCATATTTTCTCCACTTTTTGATGACTGTCTTCACTGTGTTTCGTGGTATATACAATGCTGTGGAAATTTTTTTGTACCCTTCTCCTGACAGATACCTTTCAACAATGAGATCCCTTTGATGGTTTGTAAGCTCTCTGCGAACCATGGCTGTAGTAGGCAACTGAGTAAACGTCAGGAAAATCCTACTAGGAAAGCTGAACTTTATTTGGGGTTAATCAGAGTCTCTTTAATTGATGGCAGGTGTGTACCCAGAAGACTGAATACTGTAATTAAATCAAAACATGCTTCAACAAAGTGTTAGTTTAAGGGTATGCACACTTATGCAACCAGCATATTATACGTTATTTTATTTCTGATATTTTTTCTCTTAACAGATTTGTTTTTCAATTGAATTGTACAGGTCACATTAAAGGTGTGTGTGTGTGTGTGTGTGTGTGTGTGTGTGTGTGTGTGTGTGTGTGTGTGTGTGTGTGTGTCTGTGTGTGTCTGTGTGTGTGTGAACAGTGAGCAAACACTCCTATCTGAAGTACCTGGCTGCAACCCGATTCTCTAAAATGCTGGAGTACGTATGAATAAAAAACTAATGTATGATTTTACAGCCATCCAACATTGACTTTTAATGTTTCATTACCTAGCAACTGCACATCGCCGGAACAATTTTGGTATCCTACTCCCTCCCCCCTTTTTCTACACTTTTTTTCATTACTTCTCCTCAAATTCCCCCCAGCTTACTCTGGCATAGTAACAGTCTCTTTCCCACTGGATATCTTTTGCATTCTACCAACCAATTCCCCTAGCTTCTCATTCTAAAGCGTGCTAAGCAGGTTGCATAGATTTCACATGTTATAGTAGTTCTCTATTACCTGTTAACTTTCATATGCCCATCTAGCTTGTGTAACTGATTGTTTTTTTTCACCCTATGTAATACCATTCTAGTCGCAATCCACTCCGTTTGCCCTCACTCCATTCATGTTCACTCTGCTCCCCTACTCTACCCCCATTCCCACCTCTGAAGTTAGGTGAAGGCTGCCAGCCTATATAGAATTTTGTAGATAATTCTGACATTTGTAAATATTAATGTAAGCCACAGGCTTGTTCTCTTAAATGTGAAAAAGACTGTACTGGATGTTGATCTGAAAAAAGATGTAACAGTGCACTGTGCTGTAAGAATGCTGATAAGTCAAACATTATGAAATTCTTTGATCTAAAACTCAGATCCAAGATGTCTAGAGGGAGGCATTCTGCCTATTGTTTTGAGGCCAGAGTTAATGGCTAGAATTTGCATGTATAGTTTCTTTTAATGTGTCTAAATGTGTCTGTAATTTTTCTTTGTGGAGCTTTTCTCCCCGGGCCTCTGCTGAAAAAGGGCCTTTTCGGCTCACAAATGTAAAATAAAAATAAATAAAATATTGCTCCTGACCAGCTGTAAGATCAAAAGGGCTATTAACCTCTGAGTTCTGTTAGCCTGGAAACCAGAAAGAAATTATGTAATCTGAAATGAATCAGTGGTACTGTGTTATCAATTTAAGGACAGAAAGAATGAGGGCATTTAGCATTTGACTTAAGAACATCCAAAATCACCAGCATTGCCTATGCTCTATATGTAAATTTATTTTAGAACTGTGTTTTCTCTTAGATACAGCTAGGAAATAGGAAGATTAGACTAGTTTGTTCTTCTGTGATGTCAGAACTTTTCTACTGTATTATTTTAAACATTTCTCTGTGATCTCTGAACTCTTGACTAGCACTGTGTAGTAAGTAGTAGTGTCTTGTGTTTTTATTAATTATTATTAAATATTTTTAAACCTTTCAACTGTGGCTGTTTTGTGTAGAGATAATTTAAGCTCTAAGAGTACATTTCATGTATATAATGATACTGGCCAAACCACTTCAAATAAGCCTTGACTGTTCAGTTGTACTTATAATTTGGATAATAATATTGCACAGTATAACTGGACACCTTTTCATAAGGGCCTTTGAGTAGCTGGTAAATATTAGTGGGTGGTGGCAAGTGGTACTATCGTATAGTCTGGGTAAAAGGAGCACAGTTGGAGAACCTGTACCAGCCTTCCCCAGGACTGTCTGTGTGGTTGTATACAACTCTAATCTCAAAGTGTATGTGTGTCAGCTACTTGGGCAGGGGCATGAAGCACTGGTTGGACAGAGAGGGTTGCTGGAGGTTTTAGCTTGCCCAATAGGCTGAGATCTGGACCCTATAGCTGTGCCAGTGGGGAGTCTTATTGGGGACCTGGAAAGAAAGGGAGAAACCAGCCCCAGACTGACTGTGATCGCTGTTCTCTTAAGGGAAATTGTACTTTACTGTGTGTGTATTTATTATCCTTTCCTTATATGGATGCCCCTCACTGGTGTTTGTGGTGAGGATTGAGGCTCCTTGACTGCTGGGCCAGTGCATGGGTGTCACAACACCCACCCCCACTTTCCTTACATTTACTTACTCCCTTGCCACACCTACTCCCACCAGAAACCAATTGCTTTAACTCATTTAAATTTCTCACCTATCCAACAAGTACCACTAATTTAGCTATCCCTTTTATCTCTCCTCTCCATCTTCACCTAGTTATCCTCACCTGTACCAAACCTCCACTATAATGCTGTTAAATAGCCCAACCAAATCTCTACCCTTAATGACTTCACTTACTATTCTCCTAGTACCCACATATATTGCTAAGCACTTTCACAAATTCTAAGTAAAAGTTAATTATTCCCCTACAAATCCAGACAATATTCACCCCTTCAACCATCCATACTTTATATCACCTCAACTATTTCAGAACACCACATAATAATTTGTCTGTTTCAGACGTCTTCACACCAACTACCATACCAACAACAACACACAATTTCCTTAGATATCTGATCAAACTTAGCTACCTACACCCACTCTTACATAATCATATACTTTTAGGTGGAGACAGGTTGGGCCCTAATACAAGCCCTCCTTTCAACCCTCGCTCAGTCGGTCTAGCTCCCCTGACATATCAGCCCCCCCCCCCACCATCAAACCATATCCACCTCAAAACTTCTATTCTTTTAATTTTAAACTTAAACCTCAAAAGCCTGCTAAATAAAATTAGTGAATTTCATGAACCCATTGTTCACTATTCCCCACATGTATCTGCATTAACCGTAACCTGGCTCAAGCCACATATTCAGGACCAAGAAATCCTACCCCAAGTTTGCAATCTACTCTTACAAGACAGAATCCCTAAACATAGTGGTGGTGTTGCAATTCTATACAAAGACAATCTTAACCTCTAGCGGACTGACCTTCACCTCCTATCCACCTCTAATATGGAAATACTTCTTACTTGCTTACAAGTAAAATCTCACAAAAATATCAACATTATAGCCATATACCTTCCCATAGGTAACAACCCTTCCACCATTGAAGCTTTACATAGTGGTGCTTTGCCGTATTTCCACATGAAACCATTATGCGTGATTTTTAACCTTGACTGGATCACAATCATCTCCAAAAATCCCTCAAATCATATTCACCTTTTTGGCTTTAACAAAATAATTCTTAATCCCAGGACTGATAAACTCTCTATCAATCCATTCTAGACTGGGCTCTCATCAATTCCAAACCTGACTCATCTCTCAGGCTGTCTCATTTTACACCTGAAATCTTTAATACACTACTAAAACAAGTAAATTGGTCCCCACTTAAAGATCTCCAACTTGACCTAGCAGTCTTTCTTTGACAAATTTCTCTTTCTTTTAAATACAACAGCTTCCCTTAAGGAAAATATGTACAAAAGCTAGATTCATTCCCTGGCTCTCCTTTGACACCAAAAAGCTCCTCAAGGAGAGAGACAGACCATGGCATTATCACCATCTCTCAGAAAGCCCAACTTCCCTCCAAAACTACTGGCAACTATGTAATTTAGTAAACAAAAAAAAAAAATCAAACATGACAAAAAACAATACTATACATCAATGCAAAACAAGTACTACAATAACCCCCCAAAATTCTGGGGTTCTGTCAACCAACTCCTGCGACCTGGTCACACATCTACCCCTAGTCCACACTAAAAAGAACACATCAGACAACATTGCCACTCAATTTAATAACCATTTTGTTAATTCTGTACTAGCACTTGTAACAGACAACAAGTACCAACTATCTCTACCCACTAATTTCAAAGCAGAACCGGATGCCTTTAACTTTCAGCCTATACAAACTCACTACATAAAAACTCCAGTGTAAACTTAAATGCTCTTCTACTGGTCCTGATCAATTACCTAATGAATACCTTAAACCTGCCACAGGAACAATTTCATACTTTATATCTATCCTCATAAATCGATCCATCACTGAGTAATATGCTCCAACTCTTTAGAAAGTAAAACATGTCTTCCCTCTCCATAAACGTGGTCCCTCCTCAGGCTTTTCTAACTATAGATCCACTGCCATACCCCCCCCCCCAGCTAGGATTCTGGAAAAATGTATTCACTCATAACTCCTTAACTACCTCTTGAAAAACAACCTATTATCCCTCACCCAACACGGTTTATACCCAAAACATAGTACCACAACTGTGCCCATTAGTTTCATTAACACAGTGAACCAGCATATAAACAATGGGTTACTTGCCTCCTCCATATTTCATGACTTATCTAAGGCCTTCAACAAGGTCTACCACAATAAACTTTTTCATGAGCTAGCCTCCCTCAACCTCTTTCACTCAACCCTTTCATGGTTCATCAGCTACTTAACTAACCACCAACAAGCCGTTAGATGGCTAAATGAGCAATCCTTCTCCTGCCTACCCATCTCTGTTGGTGTACCTCAAGGTTCCATTCTTGGCCCCTTTCTCTTTGCTATATTTACAAACAAACTAAACTCTGCAAATCAACATGATACTTTAGTTCAGTATGCAAATAATTATTCCCTCATATGGTCTGCTCCATCCTTATCTAGCCTCGTCACAAAAACCCAGCAATCCTTCCTGGGCAAAGAAAAATACCTCAACAATTCACAATTGATCCTCAACCCTTCTAAAACAAAACTAATGCTTTTCTTCAATAATAAAAAATCTTTAGACCATACGTCATTCCCCATTGATTCAGCTAATACCCTTACTGAGCAATATGATTCTGCAAAGCTACTAGGAGTCACCACAGACAAGGACCTTAAATCTGACACACATTTACCCCAAGTCATTAAGACAGTGCATAACAAACTAGCCTCCCTGCATAGAATAAAACCTTTCCTAACAGAATCCACCAGACTCACCTTCTATCCACTCTCTTATACATATCAATAATTTTCACTAACTTAAGAAAATGTGAGTTGACCAAAATCGAATCTTGTTGCAATAAAGTAGCCATATTTGCTGCTAACCATCCTTCTAGAATCCACTACTGCACCACACTACACCAACTCAACTGGTTGGAACTTCCCCACCTATTAACCTATAACCAACTAGTAGTAACTCATTCTACTGTATTTCATCCTGAAAATTGTACATCTATCACCACACTGGTTCAACCCTATTCCAGCAGCGGAACATTAAGGTCTTCTAACAAATTACCTCTGAAGGTCAGCAAGTCAAATAATGGTTACAGGGACTCTCTTTACTCACACACAGTGGCCAAAGCTTGGAATGGCATACCCCAATTCATTAAGACCAGCAATACCGCTAAATTTAAACAATTACTTAGGGAACACCTTAAGAACACTTGGCTCTGCTCCTGCACTAAACCAGATTATATTTCTATAATGAACTACTCTCTTCCTTCCTTATACGCCCAGTTTCTTATTCCTCTCATCCTCCTACTTTTCTGCTCTCTTCTTCCATTGGCACTAAAACAACGGGTTATTAATACCATCTTTTGCAGGTCCTATATGTTTACCAAAATTAACTTTTGTAATTCTTCTTCTTCCTCTGATATTCCTTCTAATTAATTTATGTACTGCATGCATTTTGTATGATTGACTATAAGCAAATCAAAGTTTTTATATTGTAACTATATGTATTCCTCTAATTGCCTTTTCTGTCAGTACAACAGTATAACTGTCATCTTGTTGTCATATTGCTGCTTTTGATTTCTGCATACCTTATGCATTCCTTAAACTGCTTTTGTAATTGTACTACAAATCAACTTTTGGAGCATTGTATTTATGTAGCTTATTGAGCCAGATGATTCTGCTGAAAACTGGCCAGATTAGACCCAGATGGACATTCCTGGTAAACAAATAGAAATAAATATATCTATCCATACATATACAGTGGATACAAAAAGCTTACATACCCCTGTTAAAATGCCAGGTTTTGTGATATATAAAACTGAAACCACAATAAATAATTTCAAAACTTTTCCCACTTTTAATGTGACTTATAACCTGTACAATTCAAATGAAAAACAAACAAATCTGCTAGGGAAAAATATAAAAAATAAAAAAATGTACAATAAGCTGGATGCATAAGTGTGCACACCCTTAAATTAATACTTTGTTGAAGCACCTTTTGATTTAATTTCAGCATTTAGTCTTCCTGGGTAGGAATGTATCAGCACAGCACATCTTGACATGGCAATATTTGCCCATTCTTCCTTGCAAAAGCACTCCAAATCTGTCAGATTGCAAGGGCATCTTTTGTACACAGCCCTCTTCAGGTCACCCCACAGATTTTCTACTGGATTTAGATCTGGGCTCTGGCTGGGCCATTCTAAAGCTTTAATTTTCTTCTGGTGAAGTCATGCCTTTGTTGATCTGGATGTATGCTCGGGGTCACTGTTGTGTTGAAAGGTGAAATTCCTCTTCATCTTCAGCTTTCTAGCAGACCCCTGAAGGTTTTAGGCCAAAAGTGACTGGTATTTGGAACTGTTCATAATTCCCTCCAGGTTGACTAAAGCCCCAGTTCCAGCTGAAGAAAAGCAACCCAATGCATGATAATGCCACCACCATGCTTCACCGTGGGGATGGTGTCCTTTTGGTGATGTGATGTGTTGCTTTTGTGCCAAACATACCTTTTGGAATTGTAGCCAAAAAGTTCAGCCTTGGTCTCATCAGCCCATAACACTTTTTCCCACATGCTTTTGGGAAACGATGTACTGTTTTGCAAATTTTAGCTGGGTCTGAATGTTTTTCTGTGTAAGAAAAGGCTTCCACCTTGCAACCCTACCCCATAGTCCAGACATATGGAGAATATGGCAGATTGTTGTCACATGTAGTACACATCCAGTTGTCACATGTAGTACACATCCAGTACTTGCCAGAAATTCCTGCAGCTCCTTCACTGTTGCTCATTGGTCTCCTGGCAGCCTCCCTGACCAGTTTTCATCTTGTCTTTTCATCAATTTTGGAGGGATGTCCAGTTCTTTGCGACATCACCATTGTCCCAAATTTTCTCCACTTTTTGATGACCGTCTTCACTGTGTTCATGGTATATCCAATGCTGTGGAAATATTTCTGTACCCTTCTCCTGACTGATACCTTTCAACAATGAGATCCCTTTGATGCTTTGTAAGCTCTCTGTGAACCATGGCTTTTGCTGTAGCAAACAACTGAGTAAATGTCAGGAAAATCCTACTACGACAGTTGAACTTTATTTAGGGTTAATCAGAGTCTCTTTAATTGATGGCGGGTGTGTACCCAATATGACTGAATGCTGTAAAAAAATCAAAAGGTGCTTTAACAAAGTATCAGTTTAAGGGTAA